>NC_032018.1:5847967-5848735 GCF_001865875.1 Lupinus angustifolius
CTTTCTGGGCATCCCTCTCATTGATCCTGATTGCAAAGAGGGGTTATCAGAGATCGTCTAGTTTGTGCTGTGAGAACTATCCGATCCAACACAATAACTCATTCAAGAATACAGGGGACTCGTCTCACCTAGACTCTCCCTCAAGGCTTTGCTGACGAATCACCGCCATCACCGTCTCTCTCAACATCGTGGGGCTCGTTCGTCTCCCGTAAATTTCCTCTCCACTACTTTGTTATTTATAATGAATATACACACTAAACGAAGTTAGCCGGTTAAATATTTTAATTAGTCTTTTAAAATGATCGGCCCATCCTAAGACATCTCCCAAAGGAATGCTTCTTGTGGGACTCGATCTTACATTACCACGTAATATAGGAATAACATCCCTACCACTACGAACCATCGCTGAATTACCGTGAACGGCCACATGGCCAAGCCTCTTATGGTCAGACGACCTCGCTGTGTGGTATCATGTAATCCTTTTTAGGCATAGCCTGGCTCACGACATCCTCGTCGGAATCCTTGCCCGCATAAGGGGCAAGAACAAAAGTAACAGTATAAGTTTGTTGATTTGGGCACCAAACTCAATCTTCTGAGCCACGATCTTTCCCAAGTGTAAATACACTTCACACCCATGCTAGGGCTATTGCCTAAGCAATAAATTAATCAGAAACAGTCACAACTTATGTTTGTCTTTCGCCCATGCGAGAGACTGTCGCTCAAGCGACCAATTCATCAAAACAGACTCAATTCCCTGCATGGTTCTCG
>NC_032018.1:5848835-5851016 GCF_001865875.1 Lupinus angustifolius
TCGCTCGAGCGAGGGGACTGTCGCTCAAGCTAAAAATCCATCAAAAATTGGCCAAAATAAATGTCTGGTCTTTGTCTGGGCGAAATATCGTCGCTCGGGCGCCAAAAACACCCAAAACAGGCTCTATGGCCCTCGCCTAGGCGAGAAACGCTCGCCCAAGCGAGGCTGGCTCGCTCGAGCGAAGGGTTGCTCACCCAAGCACTATTTACGATCGTTCTTTTCTGTTTCTCCCTCGCACGGGCGAGATGGTTCCAGGACCATTTTCCTCGCCCTTTTGGGATACTGGATCGAAACTCTCCGTTGTTTTCGATCCCAATGCATTTTAGTTTCTCGAGTGGTGATCCTTCATGGATAGCAACCACAATACTTGATATTTTAAGCTATCTTAGGGGTATTCAGCCTAAAGAAAGATCATACTTAATCCAGACACGAAATCATTTGGTTAAGTACGAGTTTCAAACAAAACAGAAATAACTCCCAAATTTTGAGATAGTTGGGATATCCGGGTGTCATATTCGGACACCAATATGTCACGATGTATTCTCTCTCACCTTGGTTTGTAGCGTGGTTGATTCCCTTCCCGTGAATGGATTGGTTGTCCGATTTCGAATGCCTCGAAACTAACACAAAACACAAATCAATGATTCGCGAGTTAAATCGCTTTCCTACTAACTCTAAGATAAAAACACCATTTTAATCCATTCTAAGACATCCAAGACTTTCATCCATCCGGTCCAAGATTCATAATCCCGAACCATCCTTTATCCTCGATAGTCTAGTTCGCGATCCCTACCGTGTTCATGATCATTTCAACACCTTTTCACAAGGATTGATCTCATGATCAAAACGACATTTCGATTTAAAATATTTCTTTGATTTCAAAATCATCATCTTTCATCAACATAAATAACATGCATATATTAACACAGTCCCATGAACAACAAGATTTCATGGTTTCTAAAACAACAATTTCTAGATTCACGAAAACTCATGTTTCGCGTTCTTGCGTATAACAAGAGATAGGAAGGTTTTTTTAGAAAATTTTGACGGTTGAAATTGTTCGTAACATACGCATAAACATCGTACTCGAATATCGAAAATAATGAACGGCTAGATTTCTAAGAGATTAGGAACAAAGAACTAAGAACTTACCTTGGAGTTCTTGAGAAAAATCTGAATGAAGAAGAATGTAGAGTCAAAGGTTTCTCTACCTTGAATGGGCTCTTTAAGTAGAGTGATTTGGATTAGGGGGGCCAGGGTGCAAGCCAAGGGTTTCAAGGGTTTTATGGCCCTTTTAAGTGGAATAAATCAGAATTAGGGGAATTGAATCTGATTTATGGAGGCAAACCAAGGGTTTCCAAGATTAATGGTGCAATGGGTAAGTGAAGGGTTTACGGAATTTAGTGTAAAGATGAGTAGTTTCGCTTGCTTGCCACGCAAGTTTCACTCGGGAAATTTGGGTGACTTTTTCGGCGAATCATTCGTGATGAGACCATGTCCAAGTATTGTCGGCTAATACTTGGTTGGATATTAAAATCTTCCGATTACGGTCAGAATTTCGAAATGCCGAATTCGGTGCGAAAAAATATTTAGAAATGCATTTTGGATAAACAAGATGTCTATCCTGACTCGAAATAATATTTCGAAGCCAAAGGCGCAATCGGAATTCGATTCCATGCTACGGAACTCAAAACACGTTTTTGGGCCGAATTCGGCCGAATTTGGGCCCGACAACAGTCCAAAAACATTTCGTCATAGAATTTTACGAAAATTTACCACAAGATAGGAATTCACAAAACAAGGCTAACACTCAACTACTGTTTAGCCTAATTCATTACTGGTTAATTTTTAAATTTTTTGTTAAAAATAAATAATTAATAAAATATATGAAATTTTCACAGTGTTACAGGTTACTGAAACATGCTGTTCAACCCTGTAATCGGTTACTCTCCAGTGTAATTGATTACTAACCCCAGAAAAACTTACTTTAGGCAAAATTAAGCTATGAAAATGATTTTTAACCGAAAAATTGAAATTTTTAAACATAAATAAACACATTTAAGTTCAAGTGGGCATGAAATAGATATAATGAAGCATACATATAATCATATATATCTATTTAAGATAAGTATACTTCATCAAGAATGCCTAATTCTCGTCTAATTTTATAGAAAGGTTCTT
>NC_032018.1:5851116-5853115 GCF_001865875.1 Lupinus angustifolius
TCTGGTAATTGTTGCTTGAGCCACAACACTTGGGCACAACAACTACCTGCTGCAATATATTCAGCTTCAGCAATGCTTAGGACTACACATGCTTGTTTCTTACATGACCAAGAAACTAAGGCATTCCCTAAAATATGACAAGTACCACTTGTACTTTTCCTCTCAGTTTTGCATCCTGCAAAGTTTGAATCTGAATATCCAACCAAGTCACATATACTTCCTTTTGGATACCACATTCCAACATTAATTGTACTTTTAAGATATTTCAGGATTATCTTAACAACAACTAAGTGTGATTCTTTTGGTTTGGATTGATAGCGAGCACACACACACACTAGAAGAGATCCAATCATACCTCGATACTTTGATATCTCGATGGATTTTCCTGCTTCATCTGTATCGACGTAAGTTCCAGATCCCATAGGAGTAGTTATTTGCTTGCATCCATCAATGTCAAATATTTATAGCAAATCTTTGCAGTATTTGGATTGACTTACGAAAATACCATTGTCAAGTTGTTTGATTTGTAATCCAAGGAAGTAATTTAACTTCCCCATCATAGACATTTCAAACTCTCCTTGCATCACATTGCCAAAATCACTAGATAACAACTCATTAGTAGAACCGAAAATAATATCATCTACATAAATTTGAACAAGTAGAGTATGATGATTTATTTTCTTTATGAAGAGAGTAGTGTCGACCTTTCCTTTGTTGAAACCTTTTTCTAGTAAAAATTTAGTTAGACGATCATACCATGCGCGAGGAGCTTGCTTTAAGCCATAGAGAGCTTTCTTTAATTTTTAGACATAAGAAGGATGTTTGTAATCTTCAAAACCAGGAGGTTGTTACACAAAAACTTCTTGAATGTAGCCGTTGAGGAAAGCACTCTTTACATCCATTTGATATAACTGAAAATTCAAAGAGAAAGCATATGCAAGTAATAGCCTAATAGCTTCAAGTCTAGCGACCGGAGCAAAGGTTTCATCAAAATCGATACCTTCTTCCTGGTTGTATCCTTGGGCTACTAGTCTAGCTTTATTTCTAACTATAATACCATTTTCATCAGATTTATTTCGAAATACCCACTGAGTTCCAATAACATGCCTATTTTAGGTCTAGGAATAAGTTCCCAAACTTCGTTTCTCCCAGACTGGTTTAATTCTTCCCGCATAGCAAGAATCCAGTGTTTGATAAGTGCCAAAAGTATACACTTTTCATCATCATTCTATGGCACTTATCCTATGCAAATTGTAGAAAACCAACTTAAATTAACACTTTTTAGGTGAATTTTGCATGATTAAATAAATTGGTTCTTTATTAATTCTTGTCCAAGTTTTCTTTGAGTTTTGCAGGAAATTGAATATTAAAGAATAAATTCAAAGATGGATAAGAATTCAAGCCAAAATTCAAGACAAAAGCTCAAAATGAATTGGTAAAAGTAATCAAGTAAAAGCATGGCATGTTATGTGCTTAATTTGGTTACTTAGCCTTCAAGAAAGGTAGCTTACTTCGTCTTGAAGAGAAACCTATGTTAAGGAAAACAGCCCAAAAGTGCCAAGCAACCAACAAAAATCAAGTAACAAACCAAAGGAAAAAAGGTTGCTTCACCATGAAGAAATCAAGCACAAAGTTATCCAGCCAAGCCAAGCACCAGGCCAGGTCAGCGAGGCACCAAGCACCAGGCCAGGTCAGCCAGGCACAAAGCACTAGGCCAGGTCAGCCAGGCACTAAGCACCAGGCCAGATCAGCCAGGCACCAAGCACTACGCCAGGTAAGCCAGGCACCAAGCACCAGGCCAGGTCAGCCAGCACCAAGCACCAGGCCAGGTTAGCTAAGTTGCTGAAACAGGCAGCTGAGCGTGGAACCAGTCAGCTGATCGGCTGAAACATGCAGCTGAGCGAGGAACTAGGTCAGCCAAGCTGCTGAAACAGGCAGCTTAGCGGGGAAACAGGTGGGCTAAGCGGCTGGCGCACCAGAAGAGTGATTTTTTGTCAAA
>NC_032018.1:5853215-5854910 GCF_001865875.1 Lupinus angustifolius
CTAACTATTCATCACTTTTATATATTAGAATACCATTAAACCGGTGTTGGAATTTATTCCACAAAACTGAGATGGTATTCAAAGGTACTTAATAATTATGTAATAGGTAATTGCTTCGATACCATTATACCGACATTAGAATTTATTCTAACAAAGCCGAGATGGGGCAAAGAAGGAATGACTTATTCACATGATTATTAAGAAAGTAAGTTGTAACTGGAATATTCTTGAAACCATTATACCGGCGTTGGAATTTATTTCAACAACGCTGATATTGCGAACAAAGAATAAAACCGAGTTCTCTTACGTACAAAAGGAACATAACGAAAATAAGAGTATTAATCTTTCAACAAATTGACACTGCTGTCAGGACGATTTTTTGAAAGGAGAAAACTCCCAACTAAAATAAACACCGAATAACACTTTCAACAGTGTTCATCCTCGATTGCTTCATCAATCTTGCAGGGTTCGATTTGAGAGACAAAGGCCATGTTAAGACTAGCTTTATCAAGCATTAGTCGGGTTGTGATACCTGTATTTAATTCAATAATAATATTGTCAATTGGATGGTATCAATGAGTTCTCCACTCTTTTGGTAAAATATGAATGAGTATGATCCTCTTGAGATGGTAGGTTATCATTCATTTTCAATTGCTCAATATTAGTTGTAGTTTCAATAATAGAAATTTCATTTGAAGAAGAACTTGGCAGATCCTCCTCATCAGGAGTTATCACATCTTTTATCTCAGCATTGGTTTCATCATAAGATACATGAACGAATTCTTCCATGGCTTATGTTCTTTTATTAAAAATTATGTAAGCTTTACTCGTAAGCGAGTAGCCTAGGAAGATGCCTTCATTTGCTTTTGCATCAAACTTGCCCAAGTTATCCTTTCCATTATTTAAAACAAAACATTTACAACCAAATACATGCAGATGAGAAATGTTTGGTTTTCTACCTTTAAAGAGTTCATAGGGGGTTTTCTTGAGAATAGGTCGTTGAGAACTCGGTTCGAAACATAACAAGTAGTACTTACTGCATCTTCCTAGAAATATTTTGGGAAGTTAGTTTTATTCAACATTGTTCGAGCCAGTTCTTCTAAAGACCTATTCTTTCTCTCTACAAAACCATTTTGTTGTGGTGTTCTAGGAGTAGAAAAGTTGTGATTGATACCAAGATCATCACAGAATTCTTCAAAAGAAGAGTTTTGAAATTCTCCCACATGATCACTTCTTATAGCAGCAATTTTAAGTGATTTTTCATTTTGTACTCTTTTAGTATAAATGCTAGAGGCTTTGAATGCCTCATTCTTATGCACTAAGAATAGAGTCCAAGTGTATCTCAAAAAATCATCTACTATAACGAGAGCATAATAGTTACCACCATAACTTTTTGTCCTTGAGGGGACAAACAAGTCCATATGTAGTAACTGCAATGGTCTATCAGAAGAAACCATATGCTTTAGCTTGAAAGAAGTTTTCGTTTGTTTACCCATTTGACAAGCACTACATAGTTTATTTTTAACAAATTTCATTTTAGGTAAACCAACAACTAAGTCTTTCTTAATAAGTTTATTCAAATGGTCCATATGTATATGAGCATTCTCCTATGACATATCCATGCATCATGATTATCATTTGCAACTAAACATGTTATTGGTAAAGATGAATTTATGTCAATCATATATATATTGT
>NC_032018.1:5855010-5859432 GCF_001865875.1 Lupinus angustifolius
TCCTTCAAAATTTAGTACACCTTCTATAGTTGTTGAGGGTGGCTTACCGATTCTACCAACTCCAAGAATTTTTCCTTTGTTGTTATCACCATAAGTGACATATCCTTTGTCCCTTGGAGTGAGGACATAGAATTTCTTTCTATCGTCCGTCATGTGTTTTGCGCAGCCGCTATCCAAGTACCATAAGTTGTAGGCAACTCTCAAATTTTCCTGCAAAACAAATTAAAAAGATTTTCTACGTACCCAATGTGATTTGGCTCCTGCGGGGTTAACACATTTTTCTATCCATTTGTATTGGCCAGATGACACGCCATATTTTATAATATGACAAGTATTAGGTGTGTGACCAATTTTATCACAGTAAGAACAAGTGGGTAGATGTTTATGTGTCCAAGATTATATTTTAAAAATAGGATTAATATGGACACTTACTTTATAAAACTTTATAGTGCTTCCCACGATTGTTTTTCCTAAGACATTCTCATTTTTAGCCACACGACTATTTGCCTAGCCAAGACATATACGGTCTGTTGAATGTCTTTGGACTTTTATGATCTTTTCTAAATTGTGACTGCTCTTGTTGAGTTTATTAAGTTCAAGACTTAATGTGGAATCTTTAGTTTCAAGAGCGCACATTTTTGACATGAGGAAGAAGTGGGTTTTTCAATATCTTTCTTTAGAACTTTGTTATGGCTTTCCAAAAAAAAAATTTCCTTTTTCTTTTTTAGAAAAAGTTTGGAAAGCTTAACATATTCTTGATGTAAATCATTGAAAGCATTTTGTAACTCATCATATGAAAAAGTATGATTTAGTTCAGAGTTACTAACCTCATAATCATCATTTGAATTGTGTAAAGCCATCAAGTAAATATGAGATTGCTCCGTAATTCTGAGTTCTGCATTTGAACCATTATCTTTATCTTCTGATATAACATTTGTTCTTCTGTGCTTCTTATCCTTCTTTCTTTTTCAAGTATGATACTTTTCTAGGACTGGACAAGCACATTCAAGATGATTTGGTTTTCTACATATAAAGCATGTAAATTTTTGCTTTGATGTTGATGCTTCACCATTCGTTATAGACCTTTGTACTTCTTTGGCTCCATATATCCTTTCTAAAGTGTCCCAAATTTCTTTCGATGTTATGCAACTTGACACTCTTAGGAATTCTTTTTCTTCTAGAGCCGACACAAAAATGTTGTTGGCTTTAAGGTCGTATTGGACTTTACCTTCATCGTCCCATTAAGATTTTGGCTTTATTTCCCTTATATTGTTGATAACAGTAAAGGGTATATATGGTCCTTCTTCAATGGCATTCCATATGTCTAACTCTTGAGATTCAATAAAGATCCTCATTCTAATTTTCCAGAAACCATAGCACTCTCCAACAAAGCTTGGAGGGCGGTTGATGTTGGAACCTTCTCCTAGGAATGATCTTGAGGTCATCTTCAATATAGGATCAGACTTGAGAATAACTTACTCAAAAAATAGCTCTGGTGTCAATTGTAAGACTGAGATTGCAACTAAGAGGAGGGGGTGAATTAGTTGACTAGAAATTTTGACTACTTTTTCTGCAAAATGAAGAGTTAAAGTACAGCAGATAATATTGCAAAAAATAAACAAGAATAAATCAAAGAGGCAAGGGAGAAGAGAGTACTCACCTTCTTGTCCACCGAAGGCTACGTCGAGTACTCTTGAAGCACAAGAGATTTTCCACTAAATATTATGAGTTGTAATTATAATATCTCACCCCGAGATCTCTATCTACCTTACACACTCACTAATACTTATACCCTTGGAAAACACCTTTCCAAGTAAATCTATATCCTTTCTATTCACACCCCGTGAAAGAAAGTATTTACAATGAACGAAGAATTACAATGATTGCTTCAATTGCCTTTACAAGTATAAAATGAAATATCACTTACAATCCAATAACTCTTTTGTATACTTAGTAAATAATACTCTTTAAGTTTACAAAGCTTTAAAACACTTTACTTCAAGCAACTCAAAAAAATAGCTTTGAAAGTGGAGTTCAAGTTGCTAGAAGTGCAAAAAACTATTTCAGAAAAGTGTAGAAAAGTTGTGAGAAAAGTGTGAAAGAGTTATAAAAGAGTTGTGTGAGAGTTGTTTTCATTGTGAGTTCTAAGGCCTTTAAATAGGCTTTCCAATCAGTCATTGTGCCTTTATCAAAGAGTAGGAATTGTTTGGAATGACGACATCTCGTTTGGGATGAAAACTCTTGATTTTTAAATCTGACAAACTGATGTAACAACTCTTAGTAACCGACTACAGTAAGTGGGTAATCGACCCAAACGTTACATTTTGAAAAATTACATTGAGTAATTGGTTACTCCAATTTAAATATTGTTGGATAACTGATTTTCACTCATGTAACCTGTTACTCAAATTTCAGTAACCTGTTACACAGTATTTTGAAAAATGTTTTCATTTAAAACTTGAAGTGTTTCAATTTCTTTTAAAATATTTTGAGCATTATTAATTTGGTATATTAAAGAGTATAGGATAAAAGTACCTATTTAGACTTAGACTAATTGTCTTAAAGCTTTAATCTTCTTGTTCTTCATAAGTAATCTTCTTTTTCTTCTTTTTGGTGATGTTGGTGTCTTCATCAAAATGTTGTCAAGGTCAGGAGCAAAGATCTTCTTCACAAAGGGTACAGTGATATTCCAGTAAGTAGGATGGAAGCTTAGATATTCTATTGCTCTTTATGGTATCTAAACTATCTAAGGTAGCAGGTTGATGAGAAGGCGAATGACATTCATATTGTTCAGGCACAATATATTCCTCATTATTGGAGGTATTACTTATTGGAGGACAATTAGGAAAATGAAGGAAAACATCCTCATAAGAGGTAGCATGATCATGATTATCCATACAAGGGGCAGAAGTATCACTAATTAAAGTTCTCTTAGTTTTGTAGGGGAATATAGTCTCATGGAAAATGACATTCCTATTAACTTCTAGGGCCCTAGTGGAGAGATTAAGAACAATGTAGCCTTTCGCCATCCTTATGTCCTAAAAACAGACATCTCATAGCCCTGGGATCAAACTTATATCTAGAGAGACTTAAGGTGATGGCATAGCATAAAGTTCCAAAAACTCTTAGAATGCATATGTCAAGCTGCTTTTTATACAAAGATTCATAAGGAAAAGCATTATGCAGAATAGGTGTTGGCAAACAATTAATCAAATATACGACATGTTTGACAGAATAACACCAATATACTTTTGGTATTTGGCTTTGTATTAGAAGAGCTCTTGCTACATTCAAAACATGTTGATGTTTCCTCTCAACTATACCATTTTGTTGAGGAGTATATATGCAACTGGTTTGATGTAATCTGAGATTTACTACACTTGACAAAATGGAATTTGTTCATAAGCATGTTCATGTTATTATGAGAAGTATGGCCTAACCTATAGTGCCACAACTCAGAATCAGAAATATTATTATATTGAATACATGTAAAGTTGATTTTGTGATAGAACTTAGTAGCTTTTAGCATGTATAGTCCATTGATGATCCTAGTTGTACCAATCATCTTCAAAGTAGTCTTGTCCTGAATTTTAAAACAAGTTTCATCAAAAGAATGGTGCATGGAATACAAGAAACTAGCTTAGGGATAGAAAGGAAATTATGTACACCGTGTTTTTCAGAACACTTTTAATTAAGTAATTAGTATTAATGAATTAATTATAGAAATTAATCAGTAATATTTTAGGCTAAACCTCAGTTGATATTTAGTCTTGTATTATGATTTTCTTGCTTTCCCTATGTTTTCAAGATTTTTGGAGAATAAAAGTTTCAGAGACGATTTCGGGTCGTTTATTGAGTTTTCGCCCAGTTTTTGAGTTCCATAACTCGGAATCGAATTCAGATTTCTCCATTTGCATCGAACTATTATTTCTAGTCAAAATAGATACAAAGTTTGTCCATAACTCATCTCTAGATATTTTTCACCTCGAAATTTAAGTTTCGACGTTTCGGGCAAATGTCCTAAATCGGGAGATTTCATATTTCTGGACGAAATTATCCGAAAATGTTCGAACACGACGTTTATCATGAAATTACGTATTATTAATAAATTTGGAAGTCATCATTTCATGAGCCACTTACTTGTTACACAAGTAATGCAAAAGCTTCCAAATGCCCCTAAATTACTCAACAAACCCTCTCACTCCACCACCATTAGACACATCACCTATGCTAGTCTAAATTTACTTACTTTGCATTAAATTTTCTGGTTTTATGAGGGTGAGGCTCTCCTATAAATACCTCACCCCAATCTCTCATTTTTACACTAAATTTCCTATACAAACTAAGGTAGTCTTTTATTTTCTCTTCTTCATCTTCTTCTCATACTTCATAGAAAGTTATGAGCTTTTATTATGTTGTTCA
>NC_032018.1:5859532-5859868 GCF_001865875.1 Lupinus angustifolius
TGTAGTTTTTGACCTTTGTAAATCTTGAAATTTCTTCCTTGTTCTTAGATGGAAAAGCTATATTTTTGGACAAGGTTAGATGAGTTATTTGTTTGGAAATATTAGAAATTATTGTTAGTATTTGAATATGTTTAAAGGTGATGATTTTAACATCAAAGGAACCTTTAATGTGTTTAGGAAAAAAGTTGTATTTTATTCTTGAAAGTTTATGATGTTGATGAGTTGTTATTGAAAATGTTTCATTTTTTGACAGTATTATGTTTTAAAAGTGGTTTAGCATATTTTACTCTTTGATTTCCAAGTTAAATTAATGATTTGGGATTAAAGTCTTGACTT
>NC_032018.1:5859968-5873992 GCF_001865875.1 Lupinus angustifolius
AAAGTATTGATTTTGTTTAAATTGACTTACTTTAAAAATGGCAAGTCTAGCTTAATGATTTTATTTTAAAAGGTTAGTTTTAGTAAAAATGTTTTACTTACAAAAAATAAGATTTATGAACTATCGGAAAAATGTAATGAAGTGGGAATACATGTCTAGAAAGGTTCTGGAAAGACTTGGTATTTAAGGTTGTCTTTACGACCCACCTCTCTTCCCTGGGAACTAGCCTGGTGTATATCCATGGATTATGACATAATTCCGGTATAAATTTTATTGAAAATCTTACTTTAAAAAGTGTTATTTGATTGTAAGACTTTCAATGACAAATGATGATTCAAGGATATTGATGATTCAAGGATATTCAACCTTGAATCGGATGGACAAAAGCAATTAAATTCATTTTAAATCGGAAGTAATATCATCGCGTAAAAAGTTATTTCGTAAGTATAATAATTATCGTCAGTTAACTAATTAACGTTATTTTGGCGTAATATAGAGTTCGAGAGGAGATCGGATCAAGTAAGCTCACCTGCAAATAGAGAACCTAGTGACCCGACATACTCAGGTGAGGGAGAAAACATCGTGACACAGTGGTGCCCAAATATGCATCAGGACCTCCAAACTTCCTCACTAGTTTGGAGTTTCCTTGGGTATTAAGAAAGCTTGTACTTAATCAATTGGTTTGTTTGGATTAAGTACGGCAATATTTCTTATACCAATTTATGTTATGTTTATATATGCAAATACCATGTTTACTTTTGAATTATAATGTTTGCATGATTATTATGGGAATGATATGTATGTGATAATGTTAAATTCAAGATTTAAAAACATGTAATATAAATGAGAAATATTTTCCTTGAGAAAATTAATTAAAATGATAATCAGGCTCTTCTCGCTTGAGTGAGACAGCTCTCACTGAAGCGAGAAGTGTCTAGAGAAAATGAGTGTTTTAGCTCGGGGCGAGACAACTCTTGCTTGAGCTAAAATAGGCACCAAGAGAACTGATTGTTTTCTCGCTTAAGCCACAAATGCCTCAAAAATGGATATGCCCTCGCTTGAGCGAGACAGCTCTCGCTTGAGCGAGACAGCTCCATACAGACATGACTTCTTTTTAAGTCGTCTGAACGATAACTCTCATATATACGAGAGCCTAATGGCATGTTTTCCATCCAGAAGTTGTAAAGGTAAATAACTATATGAAATTCTTGAAAGTGATAAAAGTAAGGAATTGCTTTGTTAAAGGCGAGGTCCGAGGGTATGATATTATGCCCACGCAGTGAGATCTTTTGATCGTAAGAAGCTTGGCAAGAGGAGTCGTCCAGGATGATTCAGCGATGGTTCACAATGGTGCTGAGAAGTATTATGTTGTGCCCATGCAGCGAGATCGTCTGACCGTAAGAGGCTTGGATGATTCAACAACAATAGCTAGTCTTTGCCACTTAGCTTCCTTCACCTTTATTGATTGCTCAAATTCGTTGAATCGTTGCATGAGGCCATCCAATTGATTTTGAAACTGGCTCATTTGGGCTTTGGTTGCATGCTTTGGATGGGGTACAAATCTTCGCTGGTTAATCCCAAATCCCGCACCTCGAATACGGCTAGGGTAGATAGGTAGTTGATCGAGCCTGTACCCGATACAAATAATATAACAATTAAAAACTACAGTACTTGGAAGTGACTCCTAGGTCGTTTCCCAAGGATTATCTTTCAAGCAAAGCTTCAAACACCTTATACTCACAGACACACAACGGGGTTTTTTTGTTGGATAGTATGAACATAAATCAAATTCAGAAACAATAGTTAAGCAACGTAATAAAATAGCTAAATCCCTTTGGTTTGTTTGTTCACAACTCAATCCTTGGTTTCAAAAGATTATTTTTAGATTCCAACCATTAACTTCCGAATTTGTTGAGAATCAATTAACAAAGCAATAATCAATTCAAAGTTCCAAAACCTAAGTCTCTAACTAAGAAAAATCAACATAAGCATGAAATGATTAACAAATTCACACGAACTAAGCTTCATGCACTAGAGAGTAAATCAACTAAGCGGAGATAAACTCATAAACCAGTTTCTAACATAGAACAAATCAAATTCAGAAATAAGATAGAAGAAATCAACAATAAAGAAACCAAAAATGCATTAATAACAAAACCTCAAGATTTGTGATACATTACCAAAGAAATTTAGTCTACAAGTTTAGCCTTCCATTGAGTGGAAGAATGAAAACCAAAAAGGAAGAAGATATATGAAAACCGAAAATGAAGAAGATGTGTAACCCTAATAGAGCAACATAGGGGAAAAACGAAATTTTAAAATGAGTGAATATAGAGAGTGGGAGTGGAATTCGGGTTCCCTCTTTTACAAAGAGTAAAAACCGAAAATGGGCCCTAAACAATGGGCCCAAAACTAAAAACGAATTTACAAATAAAAAATCCCAAAATAAAAATACAATCTTCACTTCAACACATATCCTCCATTTCCATAATGCCCACAATGCCATTGGTGTCAAATATGATCTGAAAATGATAATAGATTTAATTAGGCTAAATAATCCCAAATTAACTCGTTTTAGGAATATTAGTCCAATAAAGTCTAAAACACTAAACCATGTGAAAAAAACTCCATTAGGCACCAAGAATCATCAATCATGCTAAATTAAGGTTATGAATAGTGTGTAATATATTGTTCATCAGTAGTCCTAGTGTCTTATCAAATATTATGCAACTAAACGATTGTTCCTTCTTTTCTTTTAGCACAATCTGACAAATCAAGAACAACATAATGTTAATTAATCATATTTTGATAAATAAAGTATGGAAATTAAGTATAATTAAAAAATCAGCACTTACAAATTATCGATGACACCATCCGAATGTTCCTTCTGGAACTTGATCATTATCGATGACACCATCCTTGTTCTTACATGCATCAACCTATAGAACATTGAGTTCTACTCCACGTGGAATCATAGGTGTATCGCTTTTGTTGTCCAACTATCAAAACATAACCAATAATAATATAATTAGATACATATGCATACAAAACATAATCAAAATAATGTACTTGCAAATTTTTCTTGATTCCTCTATAGCCCGCTTGAGAAGCTCGGTATGGATACAAAGGCTTAGATGCCCTCTTGAGCTTTTCATTACTTAATTTCTGAAACAATAAACAACATTAACATCAATAATCATTTATATGTATATACAAAAGCATATATGCAAAAGTCAATACAAAGAATATGATTTTACCAAGAAAGACTCGTCTAGTGTGCGTAGGGTGACAAAAGTATTATAATCCTCTTCTTCAACGATATTTGCATATTTAGTTGGAGGTTTTAGGTTGACATTGCCATCAGTATCTCTGAGTAATTTTCTGGCATCAGTTCAAAATTGTCGCAGAGTCTTGCCAGCCGATTTAAGGATATAATCCTTATGCTCCTCACCAACATCAAAAGTTGACTCGAAACACATGTAAATTAACTATATTGCATGAAAACACATACATATATGTACATTGCATGAAAACACATATACGTACATTGCATGAAAACACAAAAACTAAAAAATAAACTTATTGTTATTTCATTCCAAATACACTCCGTCACGACATTCCCTATATCAGTCCATTTGTTGAATGTTAGCTTCACATTATGCCTAACCACAACCCCAATGTAGCTTACCAATGAGTTGCCACCCTTCGAGTTTAATGGTTCGCCTTTTGAGTTTCATTAAACTTCTATCTTCACATCCTTACTTCTTGCCCGAATGACATTCTTCATGGAAGTCATTACATGTGGAGTTCGTTTTTTAGCAACGATTTGCTTGTCTTGTGAAGTTGGTGTAGCTTCGTCACCACTGTGAGAACCATGATCGCCACTTTGGGAAGTCATTGATGAAGTTTATTGAGGTTTCTGAGAATATGAGGGTTTGTTGAGAGTATGAGGATTTATTTTCGATTAAGTTTGAGAGCGTGGAGGGAACTGATTCATGGTTTAGATATTTACACTGTAGTAATAATTTAACAACGCGTTTTAACGATAGCCTTGTTAATAAGACCTCGTCAACATCGCATATTAACGGTAGCGTTGTTGTATTAACCTCTTCAACAACGCTTCTTAAGGGTTGTGTTGTTATTGTGTTTCCAGCTGTCAACTACTCATTTTCATGAACACATAAACAACACATATTAAATGTAGCACTATTGTATTGACCTCTTCAACAACGCTTCTTAAGGGTTATGTTGTTGTTGTGTATTCAGCTGTTTACTACTCATTTTCATGAACACATCAACAACGCTTCCTGGATGATGCGATGTTGAATATAATCTAATTGACAGCGCTATCTCAACTATGCGATGTTGAATAAAATCTAATTGACATTTTTATCTTAATTATGGTTATTAAACTGAACTCGTTTTCCAAATTAACAACATATTCGTAATTATGCGTTGTTAAATTAACAGTTTATTCACGGGGCAAAATATATACAACATGAAAATACGTTAATTAACATGGAGTTGTCATGAAGTAAATTACCATATTATTGTATTTATTAATATGAAGATGAAAAAATATTAAACATTAAGTTTCGTTAATTTCTTTTTTGTGTTTATTAAGTTTTTTTAATTTGTTTATTGTTTTTATTAATATGAAACCGCAAAAATATTAAAGAAAATAATCATTCAAATAAATAACAAAAAAATAGAAATTAAGATCCAAAATAATTGTCAATTCTACATTCAAAGAGGCAGAATACATTATAATGAACTAAATGATTTGGTAGATTACAGTGAACTGAATGAAGAAAATCAATGAACTAAATGATTTGGTAGATTACAATGATCCGAATGAAGAAAATTAATGAACTAAATAATTTTCAAATTAATTCTTCATCTCATGCAAATCTTGTATAACAGTCATTTTCCTTCTGAAATCTGGGTCCTTTTTGAAAATCAAAATATGTTAAAGACCTCCTTCACAAGGCTTGGATGCAGGAAATTAATGAATTGATCGAATGAAGAAAATCAATGAACTAAATAATTTAAAAATTTATTCTTCATCTCATACAAATCTTGTATAACAACCACTTTAATTTCCTTCGGAAATATGGGTCCTTTTGCCAAATAAAAAGATGTTAAAGACCTCCTTGATAAGATTCCAATGAAGGAAATTAATGACCTTAGTGAGAGAAATTCATGAACTAAATAATCTTCAGATTAAATCTTCATCTCACGCAAATCTTGTATAACAGCTACTTTCCTTCTGAAATTTGGGTCTTTTTGCCAAATCAAAAGATGTTAAAGACCTCATTGACATGATTCTGAAAAGGAAAAACAATTTTAGCACTTTTAACACTTCAACTTGTTGAGATCTGCTGTCTGTATCTTCATGAACATACTCCTATTGAAACACATAGTCTTACTGGTGAAATAGAACATGAAGTGAACCACAATATTTATAGATGAGCAACCATTAATATTTCAAAAAAATGAAGAGACGCATAACCACTCAACCATTAATATTTCAACAAACGAAGAGATGCATAACCACTAAACCATTAATGTTTCAACAAACGAAGAGACGCATAATCACTTAAAATGTCGTATAAAATCAACAACGCATAATTAAGAAAGTCATGTTACTATGTAATCTTCAACAACATTTTCTTATTTATGCGCTATGGAATTTATTAACATTAACAGTGCTTTCTACCAAATTCGCTGTTAAACATAACTCATTTAAGTCAGCGCTAACGTTACTGATGTTCAACATCGTTGTGTCAAGAATGCGATGTTGAAGTTGCACATATTGACAACGCTTGCTTTATTGTGTGATGGTGATGTTCTTCCGCCTCGTTTTCAACAGCATTATTCAAAATTACGTTGTTGAATGACCATTGTTTATAAAGATATATGGCGTAGTGATAATATATCATGATATATATGTGGTTCATTTACTATACATAATAACATATATGAATGTTTACTCCTGAAAATGGTTCATTTATATAGTTTGGAAAGAGATGTTGATTTTTTTCTTGAGAGTTATGTATATGATCAACTGCTAAAATTAAGGGCATGTCATGTATCGCCATTCATGAGATAGATTTTAAGATGGTTAAGATTACTAATTTGTTTGTCGAAATATAATGGCTTAGGACACCTAATACTCGATCAATATGGGCAACAATATACGCTTTAAACTCATTGATAGTTATGACTTTGGAGTTTTTGAGAACATGGACAGATATAGTCTTTGTTCTTTACAAATTCCAGGAATGTCATTACTACACTTTCAACAACTAAGCCCATTCGAACATGTACCTGATTTATTCTTGTATATGTGGTGTTTAAGATTATATATGACACACAAATTACTTTTTATAAAAAATTGTTGGACAAACAATACAACTCTTCTTTCATCTTACAGATTTTTTATTAACAACAATAATGAAGTTTTACTCTCATGAATAGAGATGGAGATGATTCACTTACTCCTCGAATAAGTGGAAAAACCTACTTCACATATTGGAAAATCCAATGCTTTAAATTAATAAGTAGATCTGAACCATTAAATTTTCATATAATAGATGACAAAGATGTGAAGTAAGTTTTTTTTCACTTACTCCTAGAGTAAGTGGTTCCCCTCCCAAATAGAAATGTTATATATATTCATTACTTTATATATTATTGTGTTCTATTCCCAATAGGTGAAGTCAGCTAATAAATCGAATGAAATTATATTGATCTATCATATATGATGTTTATTAACAAAATATTAAACCATATGATAATATAATATGTAATCAAATACATAAAAAAAACTTTATATTAAATAACTTGTAAACAAATACATAGAATAACAAGAAAAAGATATATACACTAACAATGTCAGAGATTTTCATACTATCACTGCATTATTCATTATTTATTTTATCTTCGTTGACTTTTAAATAAAAGTAATACAAATTAAATTACAAACAAAACAAAGATGAGATAAGCACTTTCCTTTTACTAAATATGAGGATGATCTTTGGATCACCAGTGCGGGATGATTTGGAAGTTCAAGCAAAGGAAGCTCAGATTCCCTTGACCGATGAATATCTAACAATAAAGGCCTACCATCTACTCCATCTTGAGGAGATACAACAAAAATTGTAAGAATAATCAGAACAACTGTGTGGAGGATCTTGCTGTAAGAGAAAGCCATTTTTATATATGTCTATGACTTTTTTATATGAAATATTTGGTGTGAGAGGAAGTGAGAACATATTATGTTTATTTATGGAAAATGGAATTGACCCTTTATATGGTATGATATCTAGTTTCTATTATAATTGTTCTTGGAAAGTTTAAAATTGGAAACATATTACCTTGGTCTCTAAACATACTACTCTTATCGCGTCCCAATTTTCAGTTGAATGCCCGATACACGATTAATTGAAATCACTATTATATTTTTATGGTTAAAATGTAGAAAACTCTAAATATATCCATTTTGGATTACATTGGTCTTTAACTATGAGGAGCATCTTGCTGTAAGAGAAAGCCATTTTTATATATGTCTGTGATTTTTGTGCTATGGAATATTTTGGTTTGAGATGAAGAGATAACATACTCTGATTAATTATAGATAATGGAAATAACCCTTTCTATGGTATGGTATCTAATGTGTAGTATTAATTTGGTATGGCATCTAGTTTCTAGTAGTAATTTGGTATGAGATCTAGTTTCTAGTATTAATTTGCTTGGAAGGTTGAAAATGGGAAACAAAATACCTTGGACTCCAAACATACTACACTTATCGCGTCCCGATTAACAGTTAGAATGTTGAAAAATCTAAATAGGCTCATTTTGGATTATGTTGGTCTTTAACAATGAGGAGGATCTTGCTATAAAACAAAGCCATTTTCATATATGTTTGTGATTTTTGTGATATGGAATGTTTTGGTGTGAGAGGAAGTGACAACATATTACATTTATTTAAAGAGAATGGAATTGACCATTTTATGGTATGGAATCTAGTTTCTAGTATTAATTTGGTATGTTATCTAGTTTCCAGTACTAATTTGCTTGCGAGGTTGAAAAATGGAAACAAAATACCTTGGACTCCAAACATACTATTTTTATCACATCCTGATTTTCGGTTGAATGCCCGATACACGACTAATTGAAATCGCTATTATATTTTTATGGTTAAAATGTAGAAAACTCTAAATATATATATGCTCATTTTGGATTACATTGGTCATTAACTATGAGAGGATTATGTTGTAAGAGAAAGTCATTTTTATATACGTTTGTGATTTATGTTATATGGAATGTTTTGGTGTGAGAGGAATTGAGGAAGCGATAACATATTTTTTTATTTATAAAGAATTGAATTGACCCTTTCTATGATATGGTATCTAGTTTCTAGTATTAATTTGGTATGGTATCTAGTTTCTAGTGTTAATTTGCTTGGAAGGTTGAAAATTGGGGACTCCTGACATACTACTCTTATCGCATCCCAATTTTATGTTAAATGCCTGATACACGACTAATGAAATCACTATTATATTTTTACGGTTAAAATATAGAAAACTCTAAATAGTACATTTTTATATGTCTATGATTTTTGTGATATGGAATGTTTTCATGTAAGAGGAAGTGATAACATATTATCTTTATTTATAGAGAATATAATTGACCCTTTCTTTGGTATCTAGCTTCTAGTATTAATTTAATATGCTATCTAGTTTCTTGTTCTAATTTGCTTGGAAGGTTCAAAAATGGTAACATAATATCTCTGATTCCAAACATTCTACTTTTATCGTGTCCTGATTTTCAGTTGAATGCCCGATACACGACTAATTGAAATTGTTGTTATATTTTTATGGTTAAAACGTAGAAAACTCTATATCCATCCATTTGGATTACATTAGTATTTAAATTTGAAATTTGGACTGGGAAGCTGATTACGGATCTGGGAAGGTATTAGTACCTCCCTGCCCATACTTGTAATACTGTGAATTTTCTATGTATGTTTTATTAATTATTTATTTTATCAACGATTAATTTTACAAATTAATCGATATGGATTTAGGCTAAACCATAGTTGAGTGTTAGTCTTTTTTTATGATTTTCTATTTTGTGGTAAATTTTCGTAATTTTATGTGACAGAAAGTTTTTGAGCTGCTGTCGGGCCCAAATTCGCCCGAGTTCGGCCCTATAACGTGTTTTTGAGTTCCGTAACTCGGAATCAAATTCTGATTGCGCCATTCTAAATATTATTTCGAGTCAAGATAGACATCAAGTTTGTCCATAACGCATTTCTAAATATTTTTCATTGTGAATTCCGTGTTTCGAAGTTCTAACCGTAAACCGAAGTCGGGAGATTTTTAATATCCGATCGAGTATTAGCGGACAATAATCGAGCATGGTTTACTCGCGAATGTTTCTCCGAAAATTTCACATCACTTTCATGTAAGAGACTTGCTTGTGGAACAAGCAAAAGTACATATCCTTTTACACAAAAACCCTTAAATCACTCATCTACCTCTTACACATCTACTTTTTGGAAGAAACCATTGGTCTTTACCCAATCTCAAATATGATTTCTTGTCCTTAAAAGCCAACATCTAGCTTAGGAGGAAACCCTTGACATTTTCTCTCTAGACTTTAGAATTTTAAGAACTCTTAAGGTAGTTCTTCTTAGTTCTTCATCATTTTGATTCTTCATCTTCTTAAGATCTAACCACTAGATATTTATGAAATTTTAGTATGATGTTTATATGCATGTTATGAACATTTTCAACCGTTGAAATGTTCTACATATCTTCATAACTCTTTTTATGTTTAAAACTCCAAATAGATATTTTCTTGAACTTAGAAAGTTATTTTGAAACCATAAAGTCTTTGTGTTCATGGGGCTATTTTTTTTATGTTTAGAAAGTTTATATGTTTGTTGGTATTTGAACATGGTTAAAGGTGATGGTTGTATATCAAAGGAACCTTTAAGGAGTTTTCCTAACCATGCAAAGTTTGGACTTTTCCACTTGTTTTTGGCTTAAAAAACCATAGCCTTGGACAAGTTTAGAATAGTATATTTTTAATGTTGAAGTTTGATTTTGTTTCAAAGGGGATGATTTTGTTATCAAAGGAACCTTTAAAATGTTTAATGATAAGTTGAAAGAGCAAAGCTTTCCTTAGCATTAGGTCTAAATCATGGCCTATATGTGCTTAGGAAAAGTTTAGTTTCTAACTTTGAAATCCAAAATGTTTATGGATGAGTTTTGTGAAAAAGTGTTGTTTTAGAATATTATGAGTTAAAAGTTGGTTAGTAAATGATATTCTTTGACTTTCAAGTTCAAGTAATGATTCAGAATAAAAGATGACTTATAAAAGTCTTGACTTTATAAACTTAAAGTGTTATGAAGTAAAGGATGGTTGATTTGTTGTAGGGTGAACATTGATAAGGTAATCTTACTTTAAAGTGGTAAGTGTAACTTAAGAAATGTTGATTTAAATGTAGTTTAAGTATGAGATCAACACTATCAAGAATGTGTTGAAATGACCATGAAAACCTATTATACAAGATATGGAATCTACTTAAGATGACTTACTTTAAAGTGGTAAGATCAACTTGAGAGATATGGATTTAAAAAGTGTAGACTTGGATTAAGAAACTTACCTTAAAATGGTGAAGTATGCCTTACAAAGTCTCCATGAAAATATAAATCTATGAGGTGATAAAAGTGTAAACTTTATTAAAAACTTATCTTGGAAAATGGTGGATATCGGAAACAAGACTTTTGATGATAAAGGATGGTTCAAAAATATGAATCTTGGACTTTCTTAAGTTGTATGCTTAGGATAGCTTAAAATATCAAGTATTGTGGTAGTTATCTATGAAGGAACACCACTCGAGAAACTAAAATACATTGGGATCGAAAATAGCAGAGAGTTTTGATTCGGTAGCCCAAAAGGGTGAGGAAAATGGTCCTCGTAACTGGACCACCTCGCCCGGGCGAGCCATCCTCGCCTGGGCGAGGGAGAAACAGAGAATAATGGTTACAAATAGCGCTTGGGCGAGCAACCCCTCGCCTGGGCGAGCCAGCCTCGCTTGGGCGAGAGTTTCTTGCCTAGGCGACAGCCAGACAGCCTGTTTTGGGTGTTTTTGGCGCCCAGACAAGTCCCCTCGCTCGAACGAGAACCGTGCAGGAAATTGAGTCTGTTTTGATGAATTGGTCGCTTGAGCGACAGTCTCTCGCTTAGGCGAAAGACAAACAATATTTTTTACTGATTTCGATTGTTTGATTGCTTAGGAAATAACTCTAGCTTGGGTGTGAAGTGTATTTACCCTTGGGAAAGACCGTGACTCACATGATTGAACCCTGTGCCCAAAATCGACAAACTTATACAAGTACCTTTGTTCTTGCGCCTATTTAGGGAAAGGTTTCTGACTGTGATGTCGCAATTAGGGCGATACCCAAAAAGGATTACATGATACCACGCAGCGACGTCATCTGACCGTAAGAGGCTTGGCCATGTGGCCATCCAGGGTGATTCAGCGATGGTTCGTAGTGGTAAGGATGTTATTCCTCTATTTACATGTTGACGTAAGATCGGGTCCCACAAGAAGCATTCCTCGTGGAGATGTCTTAGGTTGGGCCGATCATATAAAATAATGATTGAAAAATTTAATCGGCTAACCTCGGTTAGTGTGAATACTCATTATGGATAATGAAGTAGTGGAGAGGAAATTTACTGGAGACGGACGAGCCCCGAGATGTTGAGAGGGACAACGATGGCGGTGGTTCGTCAACAAAGTCTTGAGGGTAAGTCTAGGTGAATGTTGAAAGGGTAATTTGGTGTTTTTATTTTTAGTTGGGAGTTTTTCTTCTCTCAACAAATCGTCCTAACAGCAGTGTCAATTTGTTGAAAGATTAATACTCTCATTTTCAACTTACTTTCTTAGTAATCATGTGAATAAGTCATTCCCTCTTTGCCCTATCTCGGCTTTGTTAGAATAAATTCTAACGCCGGTATAATGGTATCGAAGTAATTACCTATTACATAATTATTAAGTACCTTTGAATACCATCTCGATTTTGTGGAATAAATTCCAACATCGGTTTAATGATATTCTAATATATAAAAGTGATGAATAGTTAGTTGTTAGATACAAATAAATAAATAAATAAAGAACAAAAGAATAATAAATTTAGTGACCTTTTATTTATTTACTCCATTTCGGGTTCATTTTATTAACAAACCAAACTTCTCCCTTAAGGAAGGTTGGTATTAAAGAATAAATAAAATGCAGAAATTAAATAACAATAAATAAAAATCATTAAGTTGGTTTCATCACTTTTGTATATTAAAAGGTGTTTTCAACAAATAAATTTATTGATAACACTTTACTATTTTACAATTTACACCTCTTTCAAGATTCAATTGTAGTATAGTATAAGGTTATGTCGAACCACAAGGAATTGCCTAGTAAAATAAATCATGTAAACATGTCAAAGCACAAATAATGGTTTAAACATATTTTGATGGTTGATTTGCACATAAATAAATCAACAAGAAAAATAAACTAAGTATTCACAAATTCATGAGGAGACAAAATCTTTTTGAATAAGGAAAATATAGTTCTCAACTTCTTGTGAGTTTGAACTACTTAGACAAGTTCTTATGTTTTACTTTGGTTAACCCCAAACACCAAGGTCTGAAACCCTCCTTTTAGTATATATCCTAAAATGGTAGAATCATAAACACTTATATTCATCACTTAAACAATACTACGACCATAAAAGAGATTAGGTTGTCACACCCTAACCATTGGTGACTCTAATATTGAATGAGTGATGAATGTAAGATCTTAAGAAAAGCATGCTTAACTTGGCAAATAAACTAAGTAGTACAACTACTCCAAAGTTTATTTGTTAAGTGTTTGAGACAAGTAGTTTTGACTTGAAATCATTTTTTAGGTGATCAATCTAAAAAGAGCATTAAGTTCTTCTCAAACAAATAATATTAACCAAAGCACCAACTTGAATGATTAAAATTCAAACTTTTTGTAAATTTAAGAAGTAGAAAATTACATAACCTTGTTCAAAAGAAAATGTTTAGGAGCATGAGCTGTCCATCCAAGGATTGAATGCTTTTGAGTTCTAAATGAGAGTACAAAATTGATTTTTGCATCTCATTTGCCTTCTCCTTATCTCCTCTTGAATTCTAAACTCCAAAGTACAAAACTTAATTGAAAATGAAAACTCTAAACTAAGAAATGAAGAACCTTCAAGTGTTTTTTGAGAGAATTTAGTGAAGAAATGCTCCAATACAATCTGTTTTGCTCGAAGGAAATGGCCTCTACTTATAGGCAAAATTCCAAACCGTTGAGCTGTTGAGCTGGACCGCTTAGCAGCTGACCAAACCCTTCAACATGGGTTTGGTCCCTTGACCAAGTAGCTTAGTCACCTCCTTGTGCATGACTTATCAAAAGCTAGTTGTGGGCTATGAGACCAACTATTGTGAGCTACTTCTGAAAACCCTGTGGTGGGCTACTTGAGGTGAGTTCATGGATGACTTCATAGTTTGCTTGATGGTTAAGTCAAGTCTGGTAAGCACCGCCCAGCGCACCTGCTTCACCGTTGAGCTGCTTGTTCAGAAGCTTCTGACCGTGTTGACTGGGACGTGGCTTGGTGCTTGCTGATCTGGCCAGGAGTCTGGCTCTCCGTTGAGCAGCTTGGTTTGATCGTTGAGCAGCTTGTTCAGCAGCATGGCTTGTTCCAAGCTCATGTCTGGCCATGTCAAGCATATTTCTGACCGTGCCAGGTCTAGTTTGGTGCTAGGCTGAGCGGCTAAGCATGTCCGCTCAGCTGCCTGGTTGAGCAGTTTGGTCCAGGTCAGGTAGGTGGCCAGGTCAGCTCAGCGGGGCTTGTTCCACGCTCAACTGCCTGGTTGAGCACCTTGATTTTCTTGACTTTTGTTGCTTTTTGACCATGAATCTTTTCTCTTCTTTTCTTCATTTT
>NC_032018.1:5874092-5902870 GCF_001865875.1 Lupinus angustifolius
ATGATTTTTAGGTATGTTTGGCACTTATCAGTGAGACGAGTCCCTTGTATTCCTGGATGAGGTATTATGTTGGATCGGATAGTTCTCACAGCGCAAACTATACGATCTCTGACAACCCCTCTTTACAATCAGGATCAATGAGAGGGATGCCCAGAAAGTGTTTGATACGACATTGTCCTGAAATGGACAATTCTTCAGAACAAATCGATCATATATCCTTCCGAGGAATATTTTGGTGCGTTCAAATCGGCTTGTTATGGGACGTGTACTCTTGGTTATTTCGGAATAGTATATTGGGAGGATATTGGTTAAAGGATGGATGAAACAAGCATAACATTCATACATTGAGATTGTGGACTTTGATCCTCATAATCTGAGATTATAACATCATTCATTATTGTGCATGTTATATGTGATTTATATATTGTGTTTATTATGAGTGTCTGTCTGGATGTGATATTTCGTGTAATTCCATACCGTCAATGAGTAATATTCATTAGATGTCTTACTCCCTCTTCTTTCTATTTGTCTTCTATTCGCGTTTTGTTCAGATAGGTCGCTCGGTCAGGATTTGGAGTTACCGCTTTTCGATATCCCAGGAGGGGACATGGAGTAGTGTAGGGTATTTATTTTGGAGTAGTTTTAATTGGGCGTCGATTAGGTTCCGCCTTGTACTTTGTACCAACATTTCATGATATTCTAATGAAGTATGATTCAAAGTTATATTGAGTTATATTTTTATTACCTTTAGGTAATGGTGTTTTTGATTTTCTACATTATATGTTACTTAAAGTGGTGTTCCGAAAATGAAACGAATATAAGAAATAAATTTTATATGGTGTCACAATACTAGGTGATACCCTCACTAATTGCATATATTATTTTTATACCCAAGTTTATTTGATTATTTTATTTATAATGGAAAATATTATATTTTATTATTTGTGTGTCGCACAATATTTTATTTTGCTCTTAGTATCTCCACGGGTAATATAAAATCATGACTACGTAGTTATAGGTAGAAAAATGTTTGTTGATGAAATAACTTTTACTTTAAGATTTGAAGAGAAGAAATAATAGTTAATCATTGCCCATTATCCCTACCTTAAGAGGTTGAAGTTCAATCATGTTTCTGCTACCATATCTCAACTTAAGGAAGGAAAAAGTTAGGGGTGATAAATTATTCACAATCCAAAATCCATTCAAATCCAAGATAACTAAATTCATCCATTAGAGTTAATAAATTTAAATAGATATAACTCAATGCATAATTTTAGAAATGAATGAATTTGAATTCATCCAATATATCTAATGGATATCCATGAATATATCCATCCAAAAAACAAACATTCACAAGCAATATTTTTTGCTTTTTAATTTCATTAATTATCTTTGTTCTCACTTTCTTATAGTGTTTTTCACTTTTACTTTGGTGTTTTATTAAATTAAGATCAATTATATAACATGTGGATGTGGTTAATATTAAAATTTTATTCTTAAAACATAAAACATATAAATATATATTTTTAAAATAATACATGTATGTGAATACCCATTTTTGTCCGCCTAATAAAAATCCAAAAACCTTTTTTTTATTTTTATATAAATAAATTTCTAAAATAATAATAATAATATTATGTATTAAATATATTTTATGATTTTTTATAAGATTTAAGAAGATCGTTTTTACCTAATGCATTAATCTTAAGATGATTTAGGGAATCGCTAAAATATTTGATCTAAAAAATGGGTTTTCGACCCATTTTATTTTGGAGACCAAACATTTATTTTATTACTCACTTGAGAGTATTACATTAATTTTGGGTCTTTAGAAAAATTGTTAAGCATAAAAAGGTACTTTTTTAGTGTCATGAAACCCAAAAATACTAATTTAAATTTTTGAGTATATTCAATTTCGATTTTTTTAATAAAAGATGACTAGATTTATTGCATAATTGGAAGTTGTCATTTTAATTTAAACATGTGTTGATGAATGGAATAAACACATGATTTTCTATTGCAAAAAATAAACCTATAGCTATCAGCAATGGCAAGTAATAAAGGGTTGGGATTTTATACCTGAATAGAGCAGAAATCCCTTCCCATTTCATTTCAGATTGTAATACCAACTAAAGTTTAGGAATATTTTAACTTGTCATTGATTCTAAATGATGTGTGTGTGAAACTATAAATACTACAATCTCTGCATAATGAGAAAGACAAGGATTCCACACAACAATCACTAAAAAACCCTGCACGTTGAGAGAGAAGAGCTGTCAGAATTTGTGATCTGGTGTGAGCGAACACCCGAAACAGTCCATGTTATTCATTCTCTAAGAATCCTGGTCGTGTGTTTGGCATAACAATTTGCCACGTACGTTGACCCGCCTACACCAATCATATTACGAAACGTCAATAGGTTCCAGTGCAACCAACCGCAGAAGATATTTTCTTCCTGTGAGGATTCCCTGCCGTCGAGTCGAATTATGCAGTAAATCTAGCACTACCTGCAGTCGAGTCGAATTGACAAAAAGTAAGGAATATCCTTCTTAGATAGCAACTAATTAAGAAGCCTTATTTGGAATCAAATAAATACCATTACCAATTAATATAATAGCCAGATTTCATTATTAAAATGATTATTACAAATGCCTATATAAAAAATATAATTTTTAAGGATTAATCAAAGATGGAAGAGGGTCGCGAAAATGCTTCTTGTCCTTAAGTCATCTTCAAATGGTCACGTTACAACACTACTATTCATTCGATTAATTCCTAAAATCAAGAAAAATATTCTTTTTAATTAAATTAATAATTAATGATAATAAAAACTCAATTTCACTAATAAATAAATATCCAAATCAATAATAAAAAGATATATACACTAAAGATCATAAAAGAAAGCCATTTTTATATGGGTGTGATTTTCGTGATATGGAATATTTTGGTGTGAGAGCAAGTCATAACATATTATGTTTATTTATGAAGAATGGAATTGACCCTTTCTATGGTATGGAATCTAGTTTCTAGTATTAATTTGGTATGATATCTAGTTTCTAGTACTAATTTGCTTGGAAGGTTGAAAAATGGAAAGAGAATACATTGGATTCCAAACATACTACTCTTGTCGTGTCCTAATTTTCGTGGAATGCCTGATACACGACTATTTAAACTTATTATTATATTTTTACAGTTAAAATATAGGAAACTATAAATACACCCAATTTGTCTGTGATTTATTGTGATATGGAATGTTTTGGTGTGAGAGGAAGTGATAACATATCATGTTTATTTATAAAGAATTGAATTGACCCTTTCTTTATTATGGTATCTAGCTTCTAGTATTACTTTGGCATTGTATCTAATTTCGAGTAGTAATTTGGTATGGTATCTAGTTTCTAGTACTATTTTGCCTTTGGAAGATTGAAAATTGGAAACGGAATACTTTAGATTTGAAACATACAACTCTTATTGTATCCAGATTTTTGGTTGAATGCGCATTCCACGACCGATTGAAATCACTATTATATTTTTACAGTTAAAATGTAGAAAACTTCAAATACATACATTTTTACATTGAATCCATTAATTTTCATTGATTCACTGAGGAGAAGGCCAAATAAAATTTGATAGATAAAGTAGTTTTATGACATTAATAGAATTTCTAACAATTAGGTGGGTTTAATTAATTCATCTAATCTCATGGTGTACTAAACCCTGCTTACTATACCCAAATCTCATTGGATACGGGCAATGCCAGAAATTAAAGGAAAAAAATAATAATTGGGGTAAGGGTTTATCTTGTTTTAATAAGTGAACTAGGTATTATTTTAGAATCACACCGGAGAACAATTTTCTTGGTGAAAATAAATTTGAGAAAAAATGAATTTAAAATCTTCTATCAAGTTGAAGTTGGTGTTCTAGAGTTAGATTAGCAATAATGTTAACACAAACTAAAAATTCAATTATACTCAAACTATCAAAGAGTGTCGGTGGCTAATTTGAAAGGAAGGATTAATATTATTAAATAGTTTATTTTTTCTTATAAAATAGAAAAACATTTTTAAATAACCGGTGATTGCGTATTCATACACTAACCATTGACCAGTAATGATTTTGCAAATAATTTTAGGAAATAAATTGAGTCTTTACTAGTTTTAAATGTAATTTGATCTGTTTAAAAGAAGATCTAGACTATAGAGCAATTAATAAAAGTTGAAGTGGTTATTAAGCGGCTACAAATCCTGTCCCCTTAGTGGTATTGACCATTTGACCTTGCAATATCAACCACAAGACGATGTTTATATATATATATATGAATATTTATTCATGAAAATGGTTTTTTATATTGTTTAGAAAGATATATTGATTTTTCCTTTCATGATGAGGATGTTCTACGGATCCCCATGACTTTGGGCAGGATGATTTGAGTGTGGTTAGGATCTCCTCCATTAATAGAGAGGTAATTTCAAAAAATAAAGAAAAATATAATTATCAATGATATATTTATCTTTTTAATTATAATAAAATTACAATTTTGCCATTAAAAATAAATGAAGAAGCTATATTTGTCTATTAAAAGGATCTTTGTTCATTTCAAAGTTTCTCCGAAGGAAGCTCACATTCCCTTAAATGCTGAAAATGTAACAATAAAGGCCTGCCATCTAATCCAACTTCAGGAGATGCCACAAAAATTGTGAGGATGATTAGATTCAATGAATTTAAATAAATATAATTTAATAAATAATTTTAATAATGAATGAATTTGAATTCATCTATTATATCCGTTGGATATCTAGAAATATATCCATAAAAAAAAACAAACATTCAAATGCAGCATTGTTCTTTACTTTTTAATTTTATTTTCATTCACTATTTTCATTCTCACTTTCTTGTAGTGTTTTTTACTAACTTTGATTTTTTTATTAAATTCAGATCAATCATAGGACGCGTGAATATGGTTAATATTAATATTCATATTCTTAAATACATAGTATATATAAATATATATTTTAAAAACATTTAACATATAACCTTAAGTGTCACATGTTTATATAATATTGCAATCTTTTTTCTTATAAATTTAAAAAAAGAAAGTTTTTGAAAAATGTTTCTGAAAAAAAATCTTTTCCAAAAAAAAATAATTTTTATGTTATTTAAAAAAACATTTTATTCAAATACTACTTCTTTAAAAAAATAATTACTTGTCCTAATTAAAAAAATAAATAAATTGAATATTCATTTATCTAATCCATTAAAATGGATTTGTGGGTCGATTGGAAACAATCTATTAATTTTTTTGGTATAACCAAAGAAATCCTCTCACTCTATGGACTAGGATGTAACACCTTGAAAATTCAATATATTTTATTAATTAATTATTTTAACAAACATTAATTTTATAATTTAATCGGTAATGATTTAGGTTAAATCATAGTTGAGTGTTAGTCTTGTTTTGTGAATTCCTATTTTATAGTAAATTTTTGTAATTTTATGTGATGGAAAGTTTTTGGATTGTTGTTGGGCCCAAATTCGCCCGAACTCGGCCAAATAACGTGTTTTGAGTTATTTAGCTCGGAATTAAATTCTGATTGTGCCATTGGCTTCGAAATATTATTTCGAGTCAGGATAGACATCAAGTTTGTCAAAACGCATTTCTAAATATTTTTCACTCTGAATTCGGCATTCCAAAATTCTAATCGTAATCGGAAGATTTTAATATCCAGCCGAATATTAGCCGACAATACTCGGGCATAGTCTCATCGTGAATGTTTTTCTGAAGAAGTCACCTCATGTTCCCGAGTGAAAATTGTTGGGCAAGCAAACAAAAATACCCATCTTTCACGCAAATACCCATAAACCTCTCATTTACCCATCTCACCATTATTATTTTAAAACCCTTGGCTTACCCCCTAACTCAGATTTATTCACCTTAAAAGAGCCATTAAACCTAGAGAAATCCTTGACTTGCCCTCTACTAATCTGAAGTACTCTACTTAAAGAGCTCATCCAAGATAGAGAAACCCTTGACTCTTCATTTCATTATTCTTCTTCTTCTTCTTCATTTGGCTTTCAAGAACTTCAAGGTAAAAATCATACCTTTTGTTCTTAATCTCTTAGAAATCTAACCGTTAGTTGCTTACGAAATTTTAGTATGTGGATTATATGCATGTTACGAATGTTTTTAACCGTCAAAATTTTCTATTAATCTTCCTAACTCTTGTTTTATCCAATAAATCGAAAAATGTGTTTTTGTGAATCTAGAAATTGTTGTTTTGAATCCATGAAATCTTATTGTTCATGTGGTTGTTTTAGTGTTTGTAAATATGCATGTTATTTATGTTGATGATGATTTTGAAATCAAAGAATATTTTAAATCGAAATGTCGTTTTGATCATGAGATCAATTCTTGTAAAACGGTATTGAAATGATCATGAACCGATAGGAATTGAGAAGGAGACTTTCGAGGATAAATGATGGTTAAAGAATATGAATCTTGGACTAGATGAATGAAAGTCTCGGATGTTCTTAGAATAGATTAAAATGATGTCTTTAGCTTAGAGTTAGTAGGAACACGATTTAAGTCGTGAATCGCTGATTGGTTTTCGTGTTTAGTTTCAAGGCGATCGAAGTTGGACAACCTATGCATTCACGGAAGGGAAATCAATCGCGCTACAACCCAAGGTGAGAGAGAATACATTATGACATAATGGTGTCCGAATAAGACACCCGGATCTCCCAACTACCTCAATAGTTGGGAGTTATTCATGTTTTTGTTAGAAACTCGTACTTAACCAACGGATTTCGTGTCTAGATTAAGTAGGAATGTTTCCTTAGGCTGTATGCCCCTAGGATAGTGTAAAATATCAAGTCTTGTGGTTGTTATCCATGAAGGAACACCACTGTTGAAAGATTTATTTGAGAGGTAAGTTTTCCCCTCTCAACAAATTGTCCTCGGCAACGGCGCCAATTTGTTGAAAGGAGTAGTTTCCTCTTCGGCGTGTTCTCTTTTTATTTTGTTAAGTAAGTGAACTTAGTTTTATTCTTAGCTCGCCATCTCGGCTTTGTTGAAATAAATTTCAACGCCGGTATAATGGTTTCAAGAAAATTCCAGTTATAACTTACTTCTAATAATCATGTGAACAAGTTATTCCTTCTTTACCCCATCTCGGCTTTGTTAGAATAAATTCTAACGTTGATACAATGGTATCGAAGCAATCCCCTATTACCTAATTATTAAGCACCTTTGAATACCATCTCGGTTTTGTGGAATAAATTCCAACACTAGTTTAATGGTATTCTAATGTACAAAAGTGATGAATAGTTAGTTGTTAGAAACAAATAAATAAATAAAGAACAAAAGAATAATAAAGTTAAGTGACCTTTATTTATTTACTCCCTTTCAGGTTCCTTTTATTAACAAACCAAACTTCTTCCTTAAGGAAGGTTGGTATTAAAGAATAAATAAATTGCAGAATGTAAATAACCATAAATAAAAGTTAGTTAGTTAGCTTCATCACTTTTGTATATTAAAAGGTATTTCAATGAATAAATTTATTAATAACACTTTACTATTTTACAATTTACAGATCTTTCAAGATTCAATTGTAGTATAGTATAGGGTTATGTCGAACCACAAGGAATTGCCTAATAGAATGAATCATATGAATATGTCAATGCACAAATAACGAGTAAACATATTTTGGTTTTGATTTGATTTTGATATAAACATTTAACAAGAAATATAAAAAATTCTTGAGGAGACAAGGTCATTTTAAATGATGAAAATATTTCTCAACTTCTTATGTATTTGAACTACTTAGACAAGTTCTTATGTTTTACTTTGATTAACTATGGATAGGATGAGGACGAGGATGAGGATAGGATGAGGATGAGGAAGTGGATTAGGATGAGGATGATGCTGAGGATAGGAGGATGATGAGAATGAGGTCTTAGACAAGTTCTTATGTTTTACTTTGATTAACTCCAAACACCAAGGTCTGAAATCCTCCTTTTAGTGTATGTCCTAAAATGGAAGAATAATGATCACTTATATTTATTACTAAACAATATTACATCCACAAAGAGATTAGGTTGCCACACCCTAATCTTGGCTACTCTAATATTGAAGTAGTAATGAATATAAGATCTTAAGAAAAGCATGCTTAACTTGGCAAATAAACTAAGTAGTACAACTACTTCTTAGTTTATTTGTTACGTGTTTGAGACAAGTAATTTTTATGACTGGAAATCAGTTTTTAGGTGATCAATCTAAAAAGAGCATTAAGAACTTCTCAAACAAATAAAATTAACCAAAGCACCAACTTGAATGATTAAAATTCAAATTTAGAATAAAATAAGAAGAAGAAATACATGATCAACTTTCAGATGAAATTGTTAGGAGCATGAACCATCCATCCAAGGATTGGATTCTTTAAGTTCCAAATGAGATTACAAAATGAATTTTTGCATCTCATTTGCCTTCTCCTTTCTCCTCTTGAATTATAAACTAAAAACTATAAAACTTACTTAAAAAGAACTTCTATGAACTAAAAACAAGAAGAGATAATTGTGTTTTCACTTCAGGGAAGAAGAATTTCAAGGCAAGAAGATATATTTTCGAATGAAATGCCATCCTATTTATAGAGTTCCCTACCACCGCTGAGCTGCCTGGTTGCACTGCTCAGCAGCTGACCAAACCCTTCAGCATGGGTTTGGTCACTTGGTCAAGTATCTTTGTCACCTCCTTAAGCTTAACTCATCAAAGCTAGTTGTGAGCTATGGAACCAGCTATGGTGAGCTACTTTGAAAAGCCTATGGTGGGCTACTTGAAGTGAGGTCATGCATGACTTCATGGTTTTCTTGATGGCTAAGTTAAGTCTGGGTGCACACCGCTGAGCACATATGTGGCACTGCTAAGCTGCCTGCTTGAGCAGCTTTGACCGTGCTGACTGAGACGTGGCTTGGTGCTTGCTGACCTGGTCAGGTGTCTAGTTCACCGCTCAACATACATGTGGCACCGCTGAGCTGCCTGCTTGAGCAGCTTGGGCGTGTGCCAGGCTTGTGTTTGACCTGCCAAGCTTGTGTTCTGACCGTGTCAGGCTTTGTCTGGTGCGAGGTCGAGCGGTCAAGTAGATCCGCTAAGCTGCCTGCTTGAGCAACTTGGTCTGTGCCAGGTTGGTTTCTAGGTCAGGCTGGTGTCCAGGTCAGCTCAGCGTGGCTTGGTCCACGCTCAGCTGCCTGCTTGAGCACCTTGACTTTGACTTCTTTTTCTTGTTGGACCATGAGTCGTTATACTCCTTTCTTTTTCTTTCTAAATCCTACAAAACACATAAAAAAGAAATACAAAGACAAATATACAAGATTGTGATATTTTATCCACAAAGTATTGTTTTAAGTTGGTTTTTCTCGATTATGCTTAAGATAAGTGCCATAAAATTGTATGAAATTTAGGTATGTCTCGCACTTATCAACCACTCGAGAAACTAAAACGCGTAGGGATAAAAAAAGCGGTGGTATTCCATCTGATGACCCAAAAGGTTGAGAGAGTGATCCTGTCCACTGGTCCAGCCATGCCCGGGCGAGACAGACACGCCTGACCACTAGACCAGCCACGCCTGGGAGACCCAGCCTCACCTAAGCGAGCCACACACGTCTGGCCACTAGAGCAGCCACGCGTGGGCGAGGGCCAGGCAGCGTGCGTGCCCTGTTTTGGGCGGTTTTGGCGCCCGAGCGACAATCTCTCGCTTGGGTGAGACCCTGAGGGTGATTTTGACCAGTTTTTGGTGGTTTTTTCGCTTCAGCGAGAGGCATGCAGAGAACTAAGTCTATTTTAATAGTTTGTCGCTTGAGCGATAGTCTTTCGCTAGAGCGAGAGACATACAATATTTTTTACTGTTTTGATTGCTTAGGAAATAGCCCAAGTTTGAGTGTGAAGTGTATTTACACTTGGGAGATACTGTAGCTCATATAATTGAGTCTGATGTCCAAAATGACAAACTTATACAAATACCATTGTTCTTGCACCTATTTAGGGCAAGGTTTCTGATTGTGATGTCGTGATTAGGGCATTGCCCAGAAAGGATTACATGATACCACACAACGAGGTCGTGTGATCGTCAGAGGCTTGGCCATGTGACCGTCCAGGGTAATTCAACGATGGTTCATAGTGGTTGGGATGTTATTCCTATATTACGTGATAACGTAAGATCGGGTTCCACAAGAAACATTCCTTTGGGATATGGCTTAGGATTGGCCAATCGATATAAAAGAATAATTAAAATATTTATTCTGCTAACTTCATTTAGTATGCATACTCATTTTGAATAACGAAGTAGTGGAGAGGAAATTTACGGGAGACGAACGAGCCCCGCGATATTGAGAGGGATGACGATGACATTGATTCGTCAGCAAAGTCTTGAGGGAGAGTTTAGGTGAGACGAGTCTCCTGTATTCATGGGTGCGGTATTCTGTTGGATCAGACAGTTCTCACAGCACAACCTAGACGATCTCTAACAATCCTTCTTTGCAATCAGGATCAATGAGAGGGATGCCCAGAAAGTGTTTGATACGATACTATCTTGAAATGGACAGTTCTTCGGAACCGATCGATCATATATCCTCGCAAGGAATTTATTTTTGGTGAGATCAAATCGGCTTGTTGTGGGACTTGTACTCTTGGTTATTTCCTAATAGTATATTGGGAGGATATTAGTGTAAGGATTAATGAAATAAGCATATTATGCATGCATTGAGAGTGTGAATATTGATCTCAAGATTCGAGTTATAACATCATTTCATCATCGTGCATTATGTCAGTGATCTATATTGTGTATATCATGTGTGTATGTCTAGATGTGATATTCCGTGTAATTACACGCCGTCGATGAATTATATTCATTAGATGTCTTACTCTCTCTTCTTTCTTTTCTTTCTACTTGTCTTCGGTTTGAATTCTCGTTCAGATCGACCGTATGGCGAGGATTCAGAGCTACCGATTCTCGATGTCGCAGTAGGGGACATGGAATAGTGATGGACATAGATACACCTACACATGCCCTTGTGCCTTAGATCTGGAGATGGTTTGCGATGGCTCTACGATGCGCCTCCCTTCAAAGCATGCAGACTTGGAGGCTTCTTTCACCTTACCTGCATGAAGATTTGCACCTACTGCACCATCCATTGAGTCTGTGATTCCTCACGAACCCACTGATGTTTGACCATTTACTAGGAGACGGAGTAGAGACGATGTGCCAAATTCCCCACCGGGGAAGATAGTTGCTATACGAACGCTACCCGACCTCAAGCAGATGCAAGAGTGGTAAGAAAGTCACACGGTCCATCCAACAACCCAGAAGAGGAGCTGGAAGCCGAAGAGGAAGACTGTGTGGAGTTGGTCTGTATAGAGGACTCCATTGAGGTGGTGGACCTCTTTTTCGATTTTGAGACGGAGCAGGATCCGAACGAGTGTTCTAGTACACCCGCTAACCCTAGAGCTAGTCACTAGTGGTCATTTCAATTTCTAGTTGCCCTTGAAGCGGGTATCTGTGTTGGGTATTTGGATGTTGTGAATAAACCAGACTATTGTATATATTTTCAGTTTGGACCAGGATGTATTCCGCTTTGCTTTTGTATAAAAGTTTTCAGTTAGTTTCAATAAATGATCATTCTACGAACTATTGTTGTCTTTTCTGCATTTTAGATTACTTGATATGATGTCCTGAAAAGGAATTAAATGTAAATGAAGAGTTTTACATTACACAAAAAAGTTTTTGCCCATTTTGGCCAATATTGTTGAGGAAATTTTCGGGGCGTTACAACATGGTATTAGAGCGGTTCTTTTCTATTCGGCCTTGGGCATAGCCTCACATGCTTCTTGTGTGATTTGGTGTGCTTAGTGTTTGTATGAATTATTCGATAGAGAGTACAACCAAAGATAACTTCACTAGGAGAAGTATCTCATACACGTCTAATGTTCACAAATTTAGGATGGCTGGACGTGGAGCTTCTAATCTGGACTACATGGCTGCAATGACTGCGGAAATCCAGAACGTGAATGCAAATTTGCATCAGCTGAATCAACAACAACCCCCAACCCAACCAAGAACGTGAGTGCAACTCTGGCTAACCGGTGTCGGCTTTATGAGGAAAGCGTGAAGGCAAGGAATGCGACGCTGAAAAGTGTTGTACCACCCAAAAATTCCTATGGCCCCAAAGGAATTTTGGGCAAGGATATGGAAGGTCAAGGACGTGGAAGGGCAAAGCCCTTCAACCGCAACCAGAGACCCTATGCTTCGTCATTAGGGAATCAATAGAGAAATTTCAAACCTTAGAATAACAACAACCACAACAATAACATCAACAAAATAAGTTCGCCAGTTGGGAACTCTAACAACAACACACCATCATGGTGTTCGAAGTGAAAGGGAAAGAACTTCAGTGTCAACTACCCCGTATGTTATTACTACAACCAGCCTGGACACATAAAGCCGATGTGCCCAAAACTGAAAAAGAAAGAGGTGAATATTGTTCAAGTGGCAAGACCTAAGGCCAAAGGAAGGGTGTTCACCATGAGCGGAGCTGAAATTGAGGGAAATGAGGACCTCATACAAGGTACGTGTCATATTAATGAGACTTCCTTATTTGTGTTGTTTGATTCAGGTGCAACTCACTCTTTCATATCTAATAATGTTGCCAACCGATTAGCATTGCCTATAGTATCCTTACCCTATGACCTAATTGTATCCACACCGACTAATGAACCCGTCATAGTGTCAATTATGTGCTCTGAATGTCCTATAACTTTAGATGAACGAACCTTTGCAGTAGACCTGATATGTCTACCATTATCCCAATTAGATATCATCTTAGGGATGGACTGGCTTTTTAACAGCCATGTCCTTCTAAACTACTTTAACAAGACAATAGTCTTTAGTGATCCTAAGAAACTTATTGAATCCTGTTACGACACCAAGAGCACCACCGCCAATCAAATGAAGAAACTCTTGAAGGATGGACCCAAGTATTTATGCTGCTAGCATCATTGGAGAAGAAAAGTGGAGAAGAGATTCAGAACCTACCTGTGGTTAGGGATTTCTCCGAAGTTTTCCCGTATGATATTCCTGGTTTAACCTCGATACATGAGATAGAGTTTGCTATCGATCTTATTCCTAGAACTGGACCGATCTCTATAGCTCCCTATAGGATGGCACCATTGGAGTTAACGGAGTTGAAGAAGCAATTGGAAGACTTGCTATAGAAACAGTTTGTCAGACTTAGTGTTTCACCATGGGGTGCTTCAATGCTATTTGTGAAGAAGAAGGATGGTGGTATGCGGCTGCGTACTGACTACCGACAGTTGAAACAAAATCACCATCAAGAATAAGTACTCATTTCCAAGAATTGACGACTTGATGGATCAACTAAGAGGAGCTACCGTTTTTTCAAATATCGATCTTCGGTTAGGATATCACCAAATACGCGTGAAGTCAGAGGATAATCCGAAGACTGTTTTTCGGACGTGATATGGTCATTACAAATATCTCGTGATGCCATTTGGTATAACAAATGCTCCTACAGTGTTCATGGATTACATGAATCAGATTTCTCATCCATACCTCGACACATTTATGGTCGTATTCATCGATGATATCCTGATTTATTCGAAGAATTAGGAGGAACATGCGAAGTATCTGAGGATAGTGTTGTAGATTTCGAAAGACAACCAACTATGCGAAGCTGTCAAAGTGCAAATTTTGGTTAGAATCGGTGAATTTTCTTGGGCATGTGATATAAAGTGAAGGAATTGTTGTAGACCCTGCTAAAGTAGGAACGGTGATGGAATGGAATTCTCCAAAATCCATAACGGAGATCAGAAGCTTCCTAGGTTTAGCAGGATACTACCAGAAGTTTATTGAAGGATTTTCGAAGTTGGCATTGCCACTGACTATGTTAACCAGGAAAGACAAGACTTTTGTCTGGATGGGGAAGTGTGAAGAAAACTTTCAAGAATTGAAGAAAAGACTGACTACAACACCTGTGTTGATTCTACCAGACCTGAAGGGAAACTACAATGTGTATTGTCATGCGTCTAAACAAGGCCTAAGTTTCATGTTGATGCAACAACAAAATGTGGTAGCTTATGCTTCAAGACAATTAAAGACACATGAGTAGAATTATCTGACACACGACTTGGAATTGGCTGCGATCATATTTGCTCTCAAGATCTGGAGACATCACCTCAATGGAGTAAGATTTGAAGTCTTCAGTGATCACAAAAGCTTGAAGTATCTGTTCGACCAAAAGGAACTAAACATGAGGCAGAGACGACGGATTGAATTCCTTAAGGACTATGACTTTGATCTTCAGTACCACCCGAGGAAGGCTAATGTGGTGGTTAATGCCTTGAGTAGAAAATCTATGCATATGTCAACCATGTTGGTTAGGGAGATGGAATTGATTGAGGATTTCAGGAATTTAAGCCTCGCGGTGCAAGTAAAACCTAAGAGTTTGATGTGAGGTATGCTTACAGTAACAAATGACTTTCTGGAACAACTGAAAGGTTTGCAAAGTTCCGATCTAGAACTTCCAGAGAAGAGAATCTTGTTGGCTGAAGGAAGAGCCCTGGAATTTCAAGAAGGAACCAATGGAGTGTTGTGATGCAAGAACCGAGTCTGTGTGCCAAGAGACCCCGAGTTGAAAATGGAAATCTTGGATGAAGCCCATAAGATCAGACTAAGTATTCATCCAGGAGCTACCAAGATGTATCAAGACTTGATGAAGATGTTATGGTGGTCCGGTATGAAGAGAGAAGTAGCAGAGTATGTCTCACGCTGCTTAACATGTCAGAAGGCAACGATCGAGCACATGCGACCCGGAGGAGAACTCTAACCTTTGGATATCCCCATTTGGAAATGGGATAGCATTGCAATGGATTTTGTGAGAGGATTTCCTTGGACTCAAAAGGGTGATGATGCAGCTTGGATGATAGTGGATCGTTTGACAAAGATAACTCACTTTCTACCCATCAATATGAAATACTCCTTGGAAAGGCTAGCAGAGTTATACATCAAAGAAATTGTATGATTGCATGGTATTCCTAAAAATATCATCTCAGATAGAGACCCATGTTTCACTTTGAAGTTGTGGAATGGTTTGAAAATAGCCTTGGGTTCCAAATTGAGTATGAGTTCACCTTACCACCCGCAGACGGATGACCAATCTGAACGAACTATCCAATCTTTAGAAGACTTGCTGAGAGCATGTGTATTGGAACACTCTGGAAGTTGGGCGGACTACCTACATCTGATAGAGTTCACCTACAATAACAACTTTCATTCAAGTATCGGCATGGCGTCGTATGAAGCTCTTTACGATAGGAAGTGTAGAACACCGTTGTGTTGGTTTGAAGCAGGGAGAATTTGATACTAGGACCCGATGTGGTTCAGCAGACGATGGAAAAGATAAGAATGATAAGGGAGAACATGAAGGTAGCTCAGAGCAGGCTGAAGAGCTAATGTGACAAAAAGAGGAACCCTCTCAATTTTGAGGAAGGATATCATGTCTTCGTGAGGGTGGTTCCGATAACTGGTATTGTTAGAGTGCTTAAAGCTCGTAAGCTTACCCCTATACTCATAGGACCATACCAAATTCTTAGAAAAGTTGGACTAGTAGCTTACCAATCAGCCTTGCCACCTTTATTGTCGAACCTACATAATATTTTTCACGCATCCCAACTCAGAAAATACATTAATTACTCGTTGCATATCATTGAACCCAATGCAATCCATCTAAAAGATAATCTCACTTTTGAAACTATACCCGTGAGAATCGTTAATCAAAGTGTGTAGGCGTTGCGAGACAAGGAGATTGTTCTAGTTAAGGTGATCTGGAGCCAAGCAAATGGAAAAGATGCAACTTGGGAGGTTGAGGAGGCCATAAGAGAATCCTATCCCTACCTATTTTCTTAAGAGGTACATTTCATTTTCGAGGATGAAAATTTTATAAGTGGGGGAGGATTGTAACACCGTGAAAATCCGATATATTTTATTAATTATTTATTTTCACAAAAATTAATTTTAGAAATTAATCGGTAACGATTTAGGCTAAATCGTAGTTGAGTGCTAGTTGTTTCAATTCCTATTTTGTGGTAAATTTTCGTAATTTTCTGTGACAGAAAGTTTTTGGACTATAAAAGACAACGGATTATTTCTAGATCATGTAACACCATGAAAATTCGATAATTTATTAGTTATTTATTTTTAACAAAAATTAATTTTAGAAATTAGTCGATAATGAATTAGGATAAACATTAGTTGAGTGCTACTCTTTTTTTACGAATTCCTATTTTGTGGTAAGTTTTCGTAATTTTCTATGACGACAAGTTTTTGGACTGCTATCGGACCCAAATTCGCCCCAGATCGGCCCAAAAACGTGTTTTTGAGTTCCGTAGCTCGGAATCGAACTCCGATTGCACTATTTGCTTCGAAATATTATTTTGAGTCAGGATAGATATCAAGTTTGTCCAAAACACATTTCTAAATATTTTTCACTCCGAATTTGGTATTCCAAAATTCTAATCGTAATTGGAAGATTTTATATCCAGCCGAATATTAACCGACAATACTCGGGCATGGTCTCATCGTGAATGTTTCGCCAAAAAAGTCACCTCATGTTCCCGAGTGAAACGTGCTGGGCAAGCAAGCAAAAATACTCATCTTTTATGCAAATACACATAAACCTCTCAATTATCCATCTCACCCTTATTATTTGAAAACCCTTGGCTTACCCCCCTTAACTCAGATTTATTCACCTTAAAAGAGCCATCAAACCTAGAGAAACCCTTGGCTTGCCCCCTCCTAATCTGAATTACTCTACTTAAAGAGTTCATTCAAGGTAGAGAAACCTTTGGCTCTTCATTTCATTCTTCTTCTTCTTCATTTGGCTCTCAAGAACTTCAAGGTAAACCTCATCCATTCTTTTTCTTAATCTCTTTGAAATCAAACCGTTAGTTGCTTACAAAATTTTAGTATGAGGATCATACGCATATTACAAACGTTTTTCAACCGTCAAAATTTTCTATAAATCTTCCTAACTCTTGTTTTATCCAATAAATTGAAAATTGCGTTTTTGTGAATCTAGAAATTGTTGTTTTGAAACCATGAAATTTTGTTGTTCATGGGGTTGCTTTAGTGTTTGAATATATGCATGTTATTTATGTTCATGAAAGATGATGATTTTGTAATCAAAGAATATTTTAAATCGAAATGTCGTTTTGATCATGAGATCAATCCTTGTAAAACGGTGTTGAAATGATCATGAACCGATAGGAATCAGGAACGAGACTTTCGAGGATAAATGATGGTTCAAGAATATGAATCTTGGACCAGATGGATGAAAGTCTCGAATGTTCTTAGAATGGATTAAAATGATGTCTTTAGCTTAGAGTCAGTAGGAACACGATTTAACTTGTGAATCGTTGATTGGTTTTCGTGTTTAGTTTCAAGGCGTTCGAAGTCGGACAACCTACGCATTCCCATAAAGATATTTTGTGGTAAATTTTCGTAATTTTCTGTGACAGAAAGTTTTTGGACTACTGTCGGACCCAAATTCGCTCGAACTCGGCCCAGTAACGTGTTTTTGAGTTTCGTAGCTCGGAATGAAATTATGATTGTGCCATTGGCTTCAAAATATTTTTTCGAGTCAGTATAGATATAAAGCTTGTCCAAAACGCTTTTATAGTGGTGTCCGAATATGACACCCGGATCTCCCAACTACCTCAAACGTTGGAAGTTATTTTTGTTTTTGTTAGAAACCCATAATTAACCAAATGATTTCGTCTCTGGATTAAGTACGGATGTTTCCTTAGGATGTATGTCGTAGGATTGTATAAAATACCAAGTCTTGTGGTTATTATCCATGAAGGAATACCACTCTAGAAACTAAAATACGTAGGGATTGAAAACAACGGTGGTATTCGATCTGATGACCCAAAAGGTTGAGAGAGTGGTCCTGGCCACTGGTCCAGCCACGCCCGGGTGAGCTCGACACGCCGGGCCGCTGGACCAGCCACGCCAGGGTGACCCAGCCTCGCCTAGGAGAGCCAAACACGCCTGGCCATTGGACCAGCCACGCCTAGGCGAGGGCCATATAGTATTCTTGGCCTGTTCTGGGCGGTTTTGGCGCCCGAGCGACAGTCTCTCGCTTGGGCGAGAACCACAGGGTGATTTTGACCAGTTTTTGGTAGATTTTTCACTTGAGCGACAGTCCCCTTGCTTGAGCGAGAGCCATGCAGAGAATTAAGTCTATTTTAATGAGTTCGTCACTTGAGCGACAGTCTTTCGCTTGAGCGAGAGACACATAGTATTTTTTATTGTTTTGATTGCTTAGGCAATAGCCCTAGCTTGAGTGTGAAGTGTATTTACACTTGGGAGATACCGTGGCTCATATGATTTCTGACTGTGATGTCCCAAATTGTCAAACTTATACAAAAACCATTGTTCTTGCACCTATTTAGGGCAAGGTTTCTGACTGTGATGTCGTGATTAGGGCAATGCCCAAAAAGGATTACATGATACCACGCAGCGTAGTCGTCTGACCGTAAGAGGCTTGACCATGTGGCGATCCAGAGTAATTCAATGATGGTTCATAGTGGTAGGGATGTTATGCCTATATTACGTGATAACGTAAGATCAGGTCCCACAAGAAGCATTCCTTTGGGAGATGTCTTAGAATGGACAGATCGATATAAAAGAATAATTACAATATTTGATCTCCTAACTTCGGTTAGTATGCATACTCATTATGAACATCAAAGTAGTGGAGAGGAAATTTACGGGAGACGAACGAGCCACGCGATGTTGAGAGGGACGACGATGGCGGTGATTCGTCACCAAAGTCTTTAGTGAGAGTCTAGGTGAAACGAGTCCCATGTATTGCTGGATGAGGTATTCTGTTGGATCGGACAGTTCTCACAACGCAAACTAGACGATCTCTGTCAAACCCTCTTTGCAATCAGGATCAATGAGAGGGATGCCCATAAAGTGTTTCATATGACACCATCCTGAAATGGACAGTTCTTCGGAATTGATCAATCATATATCCTTGCGAGCAATTTATTTTTGGTGCGATCAAATCAGATTATTATGGGACATGCACTCTTGGTTATTTCCCAATAGTATATTGGGAGGATATTGATGTAAGGATGGATGAAATAAGCATATCATGCATGCCTTGAGAGTGTAGATATTGATCCTCATAATTCGAGTTATAACATCATTTCATCATCGTGCATTATGTCACTGATCTATATTGTGTACATCATGCGTGTATGTCTGGATGTGATATTCCGTTTAATTCCACGTCGTCGATGAATTATATTCATTAGATGTCTTACTCTTTCTTCTTTCTTTTCTTTCTGCTTGTCTTCGGTTCGCATTCTCGTTCAGATAGACCGTACAGCGAGGATTTGGAGCTACCGATTCTCGATGTCCTAGGAAGGGACATGGAGTAGTGATGGACATAGATACACCTACACATGCCCTTGTGCCTTAGAGCTGGAGATGGTTTGCGACAGCTCTACGATGCGCCTCCCTTCAAAGCATGTAGACTTGGAGACTTCTTTCACCTTACCTGCACGAAGATTTGCACCTACTGCACCATCCATTGAGTCTGTGTTTCCTCATAGAGCCACTGATGTTTGACCATCTACTAGGAGACGGAGTAGAGACGATGTGCCCAATTCCCCACCGGGGAAGAGAGCTGCTATACAAATGCTACCCGATCTCAAGAAGATGCAGGAGTGGTAAGAAAGTCAAAGGGTCCATCCAACAACCTAGAAGAGGAGCTGGAAGCCGAAGAGGAAGACTGTGTGCAACTAGTCTTTATAGAGGACTCCATTGAGGTGGTGGACCTCTCTTCCAATTTTGAGACGGAGGAGGATCCCAGCGAGTGTCCTAGTACACCTGCTAACCCCGGAGCTAGTCACTAGTGGTCATTTCCATTTCTAGTTGCCCTTGAGGCGAATATCTATGTAGGGTATTTAGATGTTTTGAATAAACCAGACTATTGTATATATTTTCAGTTTGGACCAGGATGTATTCCACTTTACTTTTGTATAAAAGTTTTTCGTGAAGGATCTTCTACGAACTATTGTTGTCTTTTCCGCATTTTAGGTTACTTAATGTGATGTCCTGAAAACGAATTAAATGTAAATGAAGGGTTTTACATTACAAAAAAAAAAAAAATTTATCCATTTTTACCCAGTTGAGCCTTACACTATCAGGCCAACAACTTGTTAATTCCATTAGTTAAATTTGAACATGGAAAGATTTAGTAGTTTAATTTAAAAGAAGAACATTTATTTAATTGTGTGCTCATCAATTGTTACCATCACATTAACCCTTATTATATTTTGGAGTCTAATTGAAAAGAAGAACTTTTATTTAATTTTGTGCCCATTATTTATTAAATAAAAATAATATATATTATTATTTATAAAATCAAATTTAATAATTGAGTTACTATTTATATAAAAAGACAATATTTGTTACTTTTATTTATTAAGATCTGAAAGTTAAAAATTAAATATTATTTCATTATAAAAAAAATTATTGTTAAAAAACAAAATTAAAATAAATAAATTGATTAAATGAAAAAGAAGATGAAAATAAAATACATACTTGCATCTTACATTTGAAAGGTGGAGATAAAAAGCACAAAATTTTCTCGTGCTTTTACGTTTTTCTGTATGTTTCAACTAAGTACTCGTAGATTTATTTACTCCAAAGTCTTACTGATAACAATTAAGCTTTAATAATAAGCTTTGTTTTCCAAAGATGATGCTAACTTAGTACCATCTAAAATCTTTTGAGATTTTCTTCAGTTTTTTTATTTCATTTAAATAGATATGAATAATCTACTTTACAAACAACATGATTATGTAGGACAATATTATTATATTATTATTAATTAAGTTTTGATTTTCATTTATTATTATTTTTAATTACTCTAACAAATCGGTAATCTCATTATCTTTATTTCAGATAAGATTATTTTGTCTTTTTTATTTTTATTTACTGAAAAAAAGTGATAAGTACAATCAATTACCCTTTATTTTGGATTTGAAAACAACCTGATAAAAGTATTTAATTAGGACATTTGTATTATTACTATCGTATTTAGTTAATTAAAAAAATTTATTTTGCAAAAATTATTAATTGGGTTATTTTTACCACAAAAAATTAGATACTCGCATCTTCTAACGAGTAAGTCCTCTTTGTAATTGTGTACTTAATACTTATGTTAGAAAAAAATAAGTTAAACCAAATGATTAACATGTCTCTCGATAATAATTATAAAAACAAGGTATAAGAAGTTTTGATGGGGTAAAGATCAGGGAAATTGTAAGAATTTGAACTCCAATACTCACTTTCTGTAGCTCATATCTCACCATGAGATATTTAAAATAAATATTAAAAGAATATAAGAAAAACAAAATATGATTATACATGGACACTGTATAATTCTTTAGATGAAATTTTATTATTTATTTATATATATCCCTAGTACTCAAAGTATTTTAATAAAACATAGTTTGTTAAACAAATATAGTATGGTTCTAAAAGGGTAAAAGTTTAGTTGCATTATTAAAAACTGTCCATCTACTCAACTAAGAAGACTTACTCGCTTTTAACCTTTTTTTTCTACAATTACAAACAAGAATTACTCGTTAGAAGATGTGGGTATCTAATTTTTTATTGCCAAAAAACCCAAATATTAATTTTCGCAAAAGAAAATAAATTTTTGATTAACTAAATACGAAAATAACAATAATAATTTAGTAGATAAATACTATTATCAGGTTGTTTCCAATTCCAAAACAAAGGGTAATTGACAGTATTTATCACTTTAGTAAATCATAATAAAAATGATTGAATAATCTCATGTGATAGACAATGAGATTATCGATTTGTTAGCGTAATTAAAAATAATAATAAATGAAAACCAAAAATTAATTATTAATAATATAATAAGATTGTTATAGATAAGCAGGTTGTTTTTAAGTTGATTATTCATATTTCTCTATTTAAAACAAATAAAAAACTGAAGATAATCTCAAGCAATAAAGATGGTACTAAGTTAGTATCATCTTTGGAAAACAAAGCTTAATTCTTATTACTAAGGTTTTAGGGTATAACATAACTATAAATAAATCTATGTGTCGTTAGTTGAAACATACAGAAACATGAAAAACGTAAGAGAAAAATTTGTGTTGCTTCTCTACTCATTTCTGATGTAAGATGTAAGTATGGAGTTTATTTTCGTCTTCTCCTTTCATCTATTCAATTTATTTATTTTAATTTTGTTTTTAAAAATAAATTTTATTGTAATGAAATAATATTTACTTTTTAAACTTTCATATCTTAAGAAATAAAAGTAACAGATATGTGAATACCCACTTTTATCCAGTTTAGTGTTCGACATTTAAAATAGATTCCAATGTATATTTATTAGAGTCATTTTGGAAAGAATTTTGGCATTTAAGTTAATTATCAACTCATCACAATATTCATGTATATATATAACATTATAGCTTCGTTTTTATTTATTTATTTTTGCAATAAGAATTAGTATTTTTAATATTCACAAATTGATTGCTATTATAATTATTTATATAAATATTTAATCCGAAAATAAATAAAAATAAAAAATCTGCATTGAAACAACAAATAATTTTAAATGGGAGATGATGCCTGAAATAGTGGAACTAGTTTGTGAAAGTGGAGTTGTTACCCAGCGTTTAGGAGAGGAGGTTTCTGGGGTTATGCTGTTAAAAGAGGTTAATCAAGAGAGAAAAGGGATTGAGTTATAAACAAAAACATACATAGAAAGAGAAGAAAAAGAGAAGCAAAAAGTAAAACAGAGGCAGACTTATTGAAAAGAGGGTAACACTGGTTTCTTTTTCCTAAAAGGTTAGTGTCTTTTATACTTATTGGTCATTGTATAAGCTTTCCAATGCCTATGTACATACTGTAATTTTGTAATAATCATTCAGAACTGCATATTTTCTTCAGGTTCAAGCATTCAAAACATATATGTATGCACTTTGTTTCTTTTCTTTGTTGCACAAATTACTCACATCCAAGATATTAAAGGATTCACATGATTTCTAAACATAGTATAATTTGTTCAAATTTCTTACATTTATATAAAAAATTTACAATATTATAGTTTATATGTTAATAATAACATTCATAAACACATATACTTCCATACATTAACCAGTAAAAGTGGTAAGCAGTCATACATGTATCAATTATAACACTGGAAATTCATACACTTACTTTCCATCCAATGAACAAACGAAAAGATCATAAACTAAATCAAATAACATCAATTTAACCCTTAAAGCATAAATCACATTCATACCAGTAAGTAAATAGAAGCAATCTAGGATTATCAACCAGTGAGTAAATTCAGAAATAATGTTCATTCTTTTAACTTATCAACTAAAACCATAACCTGTCATCCCTCAACACCACATTTTGTAAACCTGAAATAAAAAAAATAAATAAATAAAAAGTCAATCCGGCTCAGAATTTTTAAACCACCGTGAGACCATCGAAACCGCATGGCGACAACCGGAGAAGATGAAGGAGAAACAGATAAGTCAAACGGTTCCAGCGCCCCCAACCACCGCAAAACCAGGGTGTAACGTCAAAAACAATCGTGCCGGAGTATCAACTGGAGAAGAAGAAGAAGAGGCGGTGATTCGAGGAGCCATCCTCTTCACCCTGTCGTTAGAACCATAGGGGTTCCACCTCCATGGCCAAGCCACCCCCAGGCAGAGATGTTCCACCTCACAGTCGAGTGGATTCGAGATCGTAAAGCTGTGACCACCACCGTAAGGGGTGTTTCTTCTATCATCTCCGTCGCCCTTTTACCCAGCAGCATCCCCATCATTAAAAGCTCTCGGCGGCTCAAGGAAGAAGAAACCCTTTTACCCTAATCTCCCCAAAATCCCAACCTGATTTGAAGAACCCTTTATTCACGTGCCTAATAGCTAATGGGCTAATCCTAATAATAATAATAATAACCAGAATAGTAATAATAATAATAATAATAATAATAATAATAATAATAATAATAATAATAATAATAATAATAATAATAATAATAATAATAATAATAATAATAATAATAAACAATCATTTACATGCTATATCTTTATATAATTTACTATTTAAATATATACTAACTAAGACATTTTAACTGTGTGAATCTTTTTTATCTAATTTTTTCATTATCCATCCATTTAAGGATAGTAGTCTAGTACGGGAACATTTTTAAAAGATTAAAGTGATTAGGGTAGACAAGACTAGAAACAGCTGTTGTAAGAAACAACTTGGCAAAAGTTCAAAGAATAGAATAAATCACTTGAAAAATCATATAGAGTAATGTGTTCAAAAAAAGATTATGATGAGAGTCCATGACAAAGGGCAATCATTTCTAATGTCTAAAGCCTCACAATGCAAGCAAGAGTTGAGAGTTAGAACTTATGATGCAGAAAATACAAAAAATGACCTTGTGGGTACAATTATTTGGCATGGTTATTCCCTATCAATAGTGAATCATATTTGGCATGGTTACCCTCCAACCCTTGTTTCAAGTTCCTTCTCGGAACACCACGAAGAAGGAGGTATCGAATGGGTATGACAAATAAAAATATAAAAAATATTTTGTTTAAGCAATTTAATTTAAATAAATTAAGGGTATTCAATGTATGCAATTAGTTAGGGTACCGTTTTATTACGGGCGAACGGGGTGCTAATACCTTCCCCAATTCGTAATCGACTCCCGAACCTGGATATCAAAAATCCAAAAGCCCAATGTGATTGAGCTTTAAAGATTTTTCTACATTTTTAATCATAAAATGTAGTGGCAACTCTAAGGTCGCGTAACCGAAAATCGTGGCGCGACAAGATATTGTCTTTTTATATAAATAGTAACTCAATTGAAATTTGCTTTTATAAATAATAATATATATTATTTTTATTTAACAAATAATGGGCAGAAAATTAAATAAATGTTCTTCTTTTCAGTTATAATAAGGATTAATACGATAATAACAAAAATTGACGGGCACAAAATTAAATAAACGTTCTTCTTTTCAATTAAACTACTAAATCCTTCCATATTCAATATAATTTATGGAACCAATGAGACGTTTGTCTAATGGCGTAAGCCTCAACTAAATCCCTAGATAGATCAAAAGATCAAATGTGATTCCTAGACGTGATACTTGTTAAGATGAGCAGTCATTTACTCCTAAAAGAACTAGTTCTTTGTTCATAGAGTGAAATGATACCCTTGGTTATATCAAAAATATTAAGGGATGGATTCGAATCGATTTTAACAAATTCATTTTAATATATTAGATGGATGAATATTCAATTTATTTAATTTTTTAATCGGACCTAAAAATACTTTTGAAGATAATCATTTTAAAAAAATAGGATATGAATAAAGTGTTTTTTAGCATCACATTTTAAAAAAATTAAAAATCATTATTTTTTTTGAAAAAGTGTTTTTCTATAGATTTGTTTTCTCTAAAAAGTGCTTTTTTGAAATTTAGAAAAAATGTTTTTACAATATTCTACAAACAAGTAACGTTTAAGGTTGTACATGTAATCATTGCTTACCTAAGGGGGAGAGGAAAGCGCTTCAAATTATGTAAATGTACAACATCATCAAGCTAATTCATCAAATGTATCGTATTATTCGATGTGGTGTTTGTCATCATCAAAAAGGGGGAGATTGAGAGTGCAAAGAGTCAGTGATTGCATTAGCAACGTTTGCCTATGTTTTGATGAAGACAATGAATTAGTTAAAGCTTGAAGATGACATAACAATCAACATGCCAATGACTCAAGTGGTGTCTTATTAGACTTATGTTATAATTATTTATTATCTTTTTAGAAGTCTCAGATGTTTACCATAGATATTGAGTCTAGATTAGGTAAACCGTGTGAGTCTCACAAGACTTAATAAAGTAATTAATCCACTAAAATGAGACATCATCTAGAAGTATATGATAATTAGGTTCATGCATTTATGTACATTGATTTTGTGCATTAAAGGTATTATATTTTGGAAATTATGTATTGCATGAGCATGTAACATATAAGTAGTTTACCATTTAATCATGTATTAAAAATACATTAGTTAATCGATTAACGTGAGTGTTTTATGTTGTTTTCAACTGCATAACTGAAAAACCGTTTTTAAAGACTAAATTTATTTTATATAAATACTAGCTAATTGCAGAAACGGCTAAGAGAAAAAAACACAAGAGAAAAGAGATAGATCATCATTGTTAGAATCTATTAGAGAGTGTGGAATTAGGAGAAAGATTAGATCATGCTAAGGCTTTAGTTTTCATATTCATATTGCATGATTCTTTGAAAAGCTTTCTTGCATCATTCTTGTATTTCTTCAAAAGAAAAAGAGATAGTTCTTTATAATTGCATATTTTCAGAAACCTCATGCATGAACATTCATATTAGACTAGGACGTCTTGTGAGTTGTTGCTTAGGTTTTAGGCTTTAATCTTTATTGTAATATCTGAGTATTAATTACTCATTCATAACTCAAAGCATTGTTAATTCAAGGATTGGGCAAATCCTAGCTGCGGTTAGGTAAGGTGTTCCTCACACAAAGACTTGGAGGTCTTGGGATAAAGAGTGATACCTTGGCTGAGGCCGAATCGCGGTAAGAAAGGTTTTCTTGGAGGCAGTTTTGGGAAAGGTGAAACCAAGGGTGACGAAGTTCTTTGGGTTCCAAGAAAGAAGCGTTTGAGTCTTGTATTTGGAAGCGTGTATGTAGCGTACATTGTGTTCTATAGTGAAGAAGGAAAATCTCCCAAATCAGAGGGGAGGACTGGATGTAGTTTTGCAGTGGACAACAAGACGAACCAGGATAAAATCCATGCGCAATCTTTTCTATCCTTTTCTCTTTTATATTTCAAGATGTTTTAATGCGAGCTTGGAGCTAATATTTTGCATGCTTATTCCTTGTTATGTTCTTGTTAATCTTGCATAAAACTATCTGTTGTATATATGTTTGTGTGTTGGTTAATAACTGTGCAAGTTGTTGTTTTGATCATTCTGTTTATGTTTAGATTTAATCGATTAAGCCCACTGGTTAATCGATTAACAGAGCATTTTTCAGCAAGTGTGCAAAAACCCAAAAAGTGGAACTTGAGCTCCGCCACACCTATTCAACCCCCCTTATAGGTGTATTCTGCCACTGATACCAAACAAATGGTATTAGAGCTAGGACGACGTGCTAGCTCAATCGCATCCACGTGATCCGAAAGGGACTACATATGGGTTCTAATAACCCATTTAGCGATGATGGCGCATCCATTAACCGCCCTTCCGTATTCAGTGGCGAAGGTTATGCCTATTGGAAGGTTCGCATGAGAATCTATATCGAGGCAATAGACACGGACATTTGGGATTCCGTTGGCAATGGTCCATACATTCCACTTCATATGGTGGATGGCAAGTCTAAAGAAAAGCCTAAAGGCTTATAGACGGATATTGAGAAAAGAAAGGTCCAACATGACCTTAAAGCCAAGAACATTATTACTTCGGCCTTATTTTATGACGAATTCTTTAGAGTCTCGCAGTGCCTTAATGCAAAAGAAATGTGGGATACTTGGCAAGTTACCCACGAAGGCACGATTGAAGTTAAGCGCGCTAGACTAAATGCGCTTACGCATGAGTATGAGTTATTTTGCATGCTTCCTAATGAATCTATATGTAATATGTAAAAATATTTTACTCATGTTGTAAATCATTTGGTCGCCCTTGATAAAACTTTTACTAATGTTGATTTGTCTAACAAAGTTTTGCGTTGTCTTGATAGGAAATGGCAACCAAAGGTAACCGCAATAATGGAGTCAAAGAACTTAGACAACATGCCATTAGCTACTCTGTTTGGGAAACTCCAAGAACATGAAATGGAGTTAGGGAGCTTGACAATGAATGAAGAATCAAACAAGAATGGAATCACACTCAAGGCTAAAAGATTTCAAGAAGATCAAGAAAGTGAGGATTCTAGTTCAGACTCTGATTCCGATGAAGACTTGACTCTCTTATTTGAAAAATTCAAGAAGTATCTCAAGAAGAAATGAGGGATCAAGAATCTAAAGAAAGAAGCCAAGAACTTAACCAAGAAAATCAAGATTCCCAAAGAAGGCTTCACTTGCTATGAGTGTGGAAAATCAGGCCACATGAAGCATCAATGCCCGAGCCACCTTAAGAATGTCGGTAACAAGAAGAGAAACTCTCGAATGTCCAAGTCAAAATAAGCATACATTGTTTGGAACGATTCCGAGAAAGATTCGACTTCAAGCTCATCCAATGAGGATAAAAATTCAAAGGTATGCCTTATGGCACAAGTGCATGAGAAATGCACATCTAGTGATGAAGATGATTCTATTGAGGTACATTCCTATACTTCATCATGCTCAAATGACTCTCCTCCATACGATGAATTATATGCAGCTTATGTCGAAATGCATGAGGAGTTAAAGAAAATTGCTAAAATAAATATAGATAGAAAAAGAGTAATCTCCTTGCAAGAAAAGAAAATAATTGAAATGCAAAAGGAATTAGATGAACTTAAACCTGAAAATGAAACTCTTGATCTTATCTATGCATGTGCCTCATGTGATTGCTCTACTTCTAAATTATGTCAACCCTCTATATGTG
>NC_032018.1:5902970-5917888 GCF_001865875.1 Lupinus angustifolius
GTGCCAAGTGGCAAATATGTTTGGGTAAAGAAGGGGCAAGATCCCTTAGTTACTAGCAAGAAGGAATCCAAAATAACTTGGGTACCCAAAAGAGATAAGTAAATTGTGTTTGTAGGTGTGCCAAAGGACATATGAGCATCAAGTGATAAATCAACAAAAGATATTCTAGGCACAAGGTTGGTGAGTAGATCAAGGCTATTAAGAACAAAATTTATTGAGAAAGGTTGTTAAATGAGCTTCCGTTTTATGCTACCTACCAATAGTACTTCTCTAAGTAATAAAGGGGAGAAGATAAAGGGAAGAACAATGAAAGAGGGAGCAACACACTTTGAATGTCAAATACACAACATTGATCATATCATCAAACTTTTCATCAACCAAGTGTTAATCTTGACCTATCACCAAAGGATAAGTAAGGTAAGTCTATTAACAAGGTTACAAAATTACTTCTTAGTAAGCTCAAAATTGTGCTTAAAACTGTCAACTTTCTGTCATTAATCGATTAACGCTCTGTATAATCGATTAAATGAGTTCCACTGGCTAAAGCTTTCTGAAATAAATCATTTTAATCGATTAAATTTTGTGATAATCGATTACCTGGGCTCAAATTTTTTTTGATATTTAATTCTTGTTGTTTTGTGCCTTACGTCTATATTTTTTAGTCAAGTACATCTCATGGTTATGGTTGTACCATCTTTTAGTATTTTGTAACTATGTTGAACCTTGCTAATTATGTTAAATATAATTTATTTTTGCGTGAATCTTCAATATGTCATGATTGTGTATTATAATTGAATGATTGAAATATGCTTTAAAATGAAAATGATGGCTAACAAGTGCTAATAAGTGGTGATAATGGCATCTAACAAGTGGTGCTAACAAGTGGTGGTATACTAACAAGTGGCATACATATATGTTTAATCATTCCATGTCTAAACTGTTTACATAATGGATATGTCATGCAAAATCTGTCTATAGAGTCAGAAATCAATGCATTTGTTTAAGCTTCTCTAACTTGTTATTGCCTATGCTAATAATTACAGTTTTTCAAAATAAATTGCTATATCTCTTCTTACGTTTGACAAGAAATGAATATTCGTATCTTTTTGATAATGTCAAGAGGGGGAGAAAGGTTGCTTGTTGTGTTTGATGTTTTTTGCAGGTTGTCATAATAGCTTTCGTATTATTAATCATTGCTTACCTAAGGAGGAGAGGAAAGCGCTTCAAATTATGCAAATGTACAACATCATCAAGCTAATTCATCAAATGTATCGTATTATTTGATGTGGTGTTTGTCATCATCAAAAAGGAGGAGATTCAGAGTGCAAAGAGTCAAGGATTGCATTAGCAACGTTTGCCTATGTTTTGATGAAGACAATGAATTAGTTAAAGCTTGAGGATGGCTCAACAATCAACATGCCGATGGCTTAAGTGGTGTCTTATTAGACTTAGGTTATAATTATTTATTATCTTTTTAGAAGTCTAAGATGTTAAGATGTTTGCCATAGATATTGAGTCTAGGTTAGGTAAACCTAGGTGTGAGTCTCACAAGACTTAATAAAGTAACTAATCCACTAAAATGAGACATCATCTAGAAACATATGATAATTAAGTTCATGCATTTTATACATTGATTTTATGCATTAAAGGTATTATATTTGGAAATCATGTATTGCATGACCATATAGCATATAAGTAGTTTACCATTTAATCATATATTAAAAATACACTGGTTAATCGATTAACCCTATGGCTTAATCGATTAACGTGAGTGTTTTATGCTGTTTTCAACTGCATAACTGAAAAACCATTTTTAGAGACTAAATTTGTTTTGTATAAATACTGGCTAATTGCAGAAACAGCTAAGAAAGAAAAACACAAGAGAAAAGAGATAGATTATCATTGTTAGAATCTATTAGAGAGTGTTGAATTAGGAGAAAGATTAGATCATGCTAAGGCTTTAGTTTTCATATTCATATATTGCATGATTCTTTGAAAAGCTTTCTTGCATCATTCTTGTATTTCTTGAAAAGAAAAAGAGATAGTTCTTTATGATTGCATATTTTCAGAAACCTCATGCATGAACATTCATATTAGACTAGGACATCTTGTGAGTTCTTGCTTAAGTTTTAGGATTTGATCTTTATTGTAATATGTGAGTATTAATTACTCATTCATAATTCAAAGCATTGTTAATTCCAGGATTGGGAAAATTCTAGCTGCGGTTAGGTAAGGTGTTCCTCACACAAAGACTTCAAGCTCATCCGATGAGGAGAAGAATTCAAAGGTACGCCTTATGGCACAAGTGCATGAGAAGTGCACATCTAGTGATGAAGATGATTCTATTGAGGTACATTCATATACTTCATCATGCTCAAATGACTGTCCTCCACACGATGAATTATATGCAGCTTATGTCGAAATGCATGAGGAGTTAAAGAAAATTGTTAAAATAAATATAGATAGAAAAAGAGTTATCTCCTTGCATGAAAAGAAAATAATTGAAATGCAAAAGGAATTAGATGAACGTAAACTTTAAAATGAAACTCTTGATCTTATCTATGCATGCGCCTCATGTGATTGCTCTACTTCTAAATTATGTCAACCCTCTATATGTGATACTTGTGAGAGTTTAAATGCTGAAAATTCTGTTTTGAAACAAAAACTTTCAAAGCTCACATATAGTCAAGAAAACCTTAACACATTTCTTGCTAATACAAGAAACGTTGGTAACCGATCTGGAATTGGATATAAACCTGAACCTAAGAAAATACCATATAGAAACCCAGTAGTTCATATGCATAAGAAGTCAAATAATAACATGCCTATTTGTTTCTATTGTGGTACACATGGTCACACATGCACTACATGCTTTATTAGAAAATTTGTTTCTATAAGAGAGGTTGAATGAATAATACCTTAAGAGTGACTGTATTCACACGATCATGGCTAGGATTCTCGGTCATATTTACTCGACCACAACTTGGTCTCTCTCCATCATTGGTGTATATTTCCTCAGTCACGATATCATTAGTTTCCCAGTCATTGGCGCTTGTTGTTTCGTCATGGTGCTCATGTCTTCTCAGTCGATGACTAGATATGCCCGATACACAACTGATTGAAATTCACTACTATAGTTTTATGGTCGAAATATAGAAAACTTTATATATACTCGTTTAGGATTGCATTTGTCTTCATACTAGACAATACTCTCACTAATTACATAAACTATTTTTATACCCAAATTAATTTGATTATTTTATTTATAATGGAAACTTTTATATTTTTCTTATTTGCGTGAATAGAAACCCTGGTATCAGCCACTTAGAATCAATGGTGAAGTCAACCACTCTAGTATGTAGTTGAGAGTGCATCTCAAGAGGAATATGAAGGTAATCCACCAGAGGTTCACCCATCCAGTTATCAGTCCAGAAATTGATGTGATTGCCATTTTCCACCAACCAAATAGACTTATCAATAACCTCATACCAATTTTCCTTAATCTCATGCCAAATGGAAGATTTGAAGTGCCTCCTAGAAGGGTTTTTGTTGTCACAAAACCTTTCTCTATAAAAATTAGCCCAATGCTGATTAGAAGTTTTCAGATCCCAAGCCAACTTTAACATAGCAGCTTTGTTCATTGTCTTGATAGACCTGATCCCAAGACCACCATCCTTAACAGGAGTGCATACCTTGTGCCAAGCCACTGTGATCATCTTCCTCACCTCAACATCACCAGCCCAGATAAAGTTTCTCATACTTCTATCCACCTAATTAAGCAGTTGCACTAGCCATTTATAAATTTGAAAGCTATAGACTAACATGCTTTGGATTATGGACCTAACCAATTCCACTCTACCGATTATGGACAGAGTAGAGCCTTTCCACTTTGCCATTTTAGCTACAATTCTATCAGCTATGGGTGTCAGATACCTTTTCTTAGGCTTGCCTTTGAATAGGGGCACCCCTAGGTAGTTAAATGGTAAATAACCTACAGAAAAACCCAAATTGTTAGACAAAGAAGCAATTCTCCTAGGATTATTCATGCTAGAGTAGAACTTGCACTTGGACAGTTTGGTTGATTTGTTCACCAGAGGTCTCAGCATACTTTAAAATCAGATTCTTAAGCTCAAGCAATTCTTTTTTCTTTCCCTTGCAAAAAATCATAATATCATCCGCATAAAAAACATGGCTAGGAGTTTGTAATCCTTTAGGACCTGAAGTTGTGCTAAGCTTATTCTCATTGACTAACTTCAAGATGCCTCTACTAAGCACATCTTCAGAAATACAAAACAATAGGGGAGATAGAGGATCCCCTTGCCTAAGACCTCTTTTGCAATTGAAAAAACCCACGTACCTCCCATTGACATTGATGGACAACATAGCAGATTCAAGGATGACACTGATCCATTTAGTAAATTGATCATTAAAGCCAAAAACCTTTAAAGTGTCCAGGAGAAATTGCCAATCTATAGTGTCAAAAGCTTTCTTGATATCAAGTTTTATGATAAGGTTCCCACCAAAGGTCTTGTGATAAAAAAGATTAATTGCCGCATATGCAAGACATATACGATCCTGAATTTTCCTATCTTTAATGAATCCCCTCTACTATTGAGAGATGATCTTTGGAGCAATGAGAACAAGCCTGTCAGCCAACACTTTGGTTATAATCTTAAATTGAAAATTCGTTAGAGTTATTGGCCTAAATTCTTCAATCCTCTCTGCACCAGGACTTTTAGGAATCAAAATGACAGAGTTGGAGTTGATGTTGGGCAACAAGCAACTTTGGTAGAAAAATTGCCTAACTGAATTACAAACTTCAATATGAATCAGATCCCAAAAGCATTGGAAGAAGCACCCCCCAAAACTATCAAGTCTAGGAGCTCCATAACCATTCAGAGCAAAGACAACCAATCTGATATCCTCATTAGAGGGAATTCTAGTAAGGTTGATGTTGTCTTCATAAGTTACCAAGGAAGGGATCACAATCTGAATTAAGCTATTTGGAGAAGAACTATTTATAGAAGCAAATAAGTCAGTATAAAAGCTAAGCACGTGATTGTCAATGTCATCCTGGTTTGATATTATATCCTTCCAATTCTTCATCATAGATATAGACTTTGTGGCATGCTTAATCTTGGTGACTTTGTGGAAAAAACTAGTATTCCTATCACCATGGACAAACTAGTTGATTCTAGCCATCTCCTTCCAAAAGACCTCTTCTATCATAAGAGCCTCCAATAACTCAGACTTAGCTTTTTCTTCCTGCACCATATACTCAGGGTTGGGACCAAAGTCACTAATATACTTTTGGATGACCTCAACATTATCCTTGGCTAGCTTCACTTTCTGGTGCACATTACCAAAGACTTGATTATTACAAGTTTTCATATCTCTCTTAAGGTTTCTCAACTTTTAAGGCAACACAAACATAGGGCAACCAAAAAATTTAGCTTTCCAACTGTCCTCCACTAATCTTCTACAATTAGAATTCTGAGTCCACATTTTTTGAAATTTAAAAGAAGAAATCCTATCCAAATGATGGGAGCAGGATTGAAGCAAAATAGGATGATGGTCAGCGGTTAGTCTAGGGAAAGAGCAACAAGTGACCTAATTCCAATAATTCAACTAGTCCTCATTGCAGAGAGTCCTATCTAATCTCTTCTTAGTTAGAGCAGCACCCCTTCTTCTATTAGACCAAGTGAATTGAGCTCCCAAGGTGTTCAAGTGCAATAATCCAGCATTATCTGAGAAGGTCTTGAATTCCTAGCAAGGAATTCTAGCAGGTAATCTATCACTTCTACACTCATGAGCCCCTAGCACAACATTAAAGTCTCCAATGTAACTTCAAGGATCAGGATTTGCAGTTATAATGCCAAGAACCTCATTCCAAAGAGATCTCCTTTGCACAAAACTGTTGCTAGCATAAACAATAGAGATGAAGAGCTTTTGATTAAAATCATTAATTTCCATAGCAATATGCTGCTCAAAACTAACCAGGATAGAATGAATAATGTCAGGCTTACAAAGACCCCGAATAGAAGGTAAAAGGTTACCTCTATCATTACACACAAAAAGCTTTAAATTCATATCCTTCCAAACTATTGGATTAACAGTACTATAAGTAATCATTGGCTCATCAATGAAAACCATATCAGAATTATTAGAAACACAAAGGTTTTTAAGAAAGAGCCTAGTTTTGATGTTGCCAAAACCTCTGCAATTCTAGAACAAAACCCCCATTGGTTACTCTTAAGGTAGCCACCCCTTCAGGTTTGGTGCACTTTTTGTTTGTTGCTATTCTTTTTCATTTTTTTTTCTTTTGAGTCTTTGTTAGCACTGGAGTGAAGTCCCCCCTCACCTCCTCTAGTTCGTTATCATCAGCCCATAACCTTCCAACTATTCGAATATCATTGGCCACACTATGATTTTCTATCTATGCTGTTTCTTGCACTACCATATTGTTCTGAAAGGAGTTGTTTCGTTCCTCTTCATAAGTAGAGGAGTCTCCTTCATTCTCAGATATTGCCTTCTCCTGCCACTTACTTTGGTTCAAAGCAATTGGTGGGCCAAGTTCCATTTTTCAAACTCCTCCATATTTATATCCTCTTATTGTCTATGTCCATATTAATGAATAGATTATTTACCTTCTCTGTAGGGATATTCTCTTGAGCCTTCTCAGCAAGGATCTGAGTTAAAGTACTTCCTTGCTCTCTTCTCTCATATTTTTTCTTTCACTTTCTTCCTTCCGTATTCTCCATTCTCATATTATTTAAAACATTGAAAACTACTAAAATAAAAAAGCATTACATGTAGAATCTTAAGCATCATATATTTATAGAATTTTGCAAAAAAAATTAAACAACATTTTTTTTAAAATGATTCTTAAAAAATTAAAAAAACTTTTTCAAACAAAATTATGATTTTCAAAACTGATTCTATTAAAAAGGTAATTTTAAAAAACACTCCATTGAGATACTACTTCTTAAAAAATTGGTTTTCTTCATTACAATTTTTAGTTCTGAATAAAAATTAAATGGATTGAGTATTCATGCATTCAATCCAATAAAATGGATTCATGGATAGATTGGAGTTCTCCATTAAATTATTTGGTATAACCAAGGGTATGCCTCACCCTATTGGCAAGGAACTAATGAATTTCGGGGTGTGTATCTACCCCTCTCAACAAGTATTCTCCTAAGAATTGAATCATTAAACTTTTAGTTAATATGAAAGATGAGCCCTTGTCGTGATGAGCGAAAGAGGAGGCTATGAAAACCCCCATCGATCACATAAATTCTCACCAAGAATTGAAAGTTAATAATCTAATTATTATATAATAGTGGAAGGAAAATTCTATTATTAAATAACGAAATTAAAATAAATAAATCAAATTAATGTAAAGAGAAGATAAAAATAAACTAGATACATGCATCTCAAATCAGAAAGAAGATAGTAGCAACGAAAATTTATATCTTGTGTTTTTCGTGTTTCTGTGTGTATCAACTAAGGACCCGAAGGTTTATTTATCTTGGAGCCATAGTGATAAAATTTAAGCCTTACTGATAAGCTTTGTTTTCCAAAATGGTGCTAACTGAGTTACCATCTTTATCTATTGAGATTATCTTCAAAAACTTTTATTTATTTTTAAATAGATAAAAATGAATAATCTACATAAGAAACAATCTAAATTTATAGAACAATCATATTATATTATTTATTAATTAAACTTTTTTTTTTATTTATTTATTATTTTTAATTATTCTAACAAATATATAATCTCATTATCTGTGTGTCAAATGAGATTATTCTGTCATTTTTATTATTATTTATTAAAGTGGTACATACTTTCAATTCCTCTTTATTTTGGATTTGAAAACAACATGATAATAGTATTTTCTAGTACATTTTATTATGATTTTCGTATTTAGCTTATTAAAAATTTATTTGAGTTTTTTCACTTGGTTTAATTATTATTTGTGTTTTTTATATAGTTAATTATTATTTGGGTTTTGCCATAGAAAATTCTTCACTCACATCATATAATGAGTAAGTCCTGTTTTTAATTGTGTACTTAATACTTATGTTAGAAAAAAAAAGCTTAACCAAATATATTAACATGTCTCTTGAAAATAATTAAAAAAAAATTAGAGGAAGTTTTAATGGGGTAAAGATTAGAGAAATTGTACGATTGTTGAATGGCTCATATCTTCACATGAGATATTTTAAAATAAATACTAAAAGATTATAACATATAAAAAATATGATTGTACATGGACATTGTATAATTCTTTATATGAAATTTTATTATTTATTGATATCCCTAGAACTATAAGGACTTTAAAAAACATGGTTTATTGATCAAATATAGTATAGTCTAGGGTAAATGTTTGGTTGCAATTTTAAAAATTGTCTATCTACTCAACTAAGTTTAAATAAATGAGGATAACCATAAACACATGTCAATAAAGGAAGCTTATCAAACAGTATATAGGGAGTATCTAAGACTATGCCGAAACAAGTTAACTTGCACCTCAAGCAAGTTAAATTCTTGTCTAAAAAGCTTGGCTCTCATAAGCTAATCACTGGCCATAATGCACCGCTCTAGTGTGCCAGGCATAAGTAGGTAGAGCAATACAAGCCATGATGTGTCAACCTCAAGCCTACATCAACATGTAACTCTTTCCCACCCTGCTCATATTTGTATACATGCCAAAGCAGGCAGAAGCAACATTCATTTTGATAAGCATGAAGAGGATAGCAGAAGGAAACCAGGAATCAGAACCAGCCTACATGCCAAGGGTGATCCAAGCAGTCCAAGCTTTCTTGGCCAAGCCTCACTAGGAACTAGAATTGGCCAAACCTCACCAGGCCAAGTCTATCCTACTCTTATGAGATGTCCAAGGCAAATCAGTAACACATCAATGGGTTATGAATTAACAAAATCCAGAGATAGCGCAACCAGTGATAGTGCAGTTATGATTGCATGTCTTACAAGCAATCAAACTTCCTCACATTATAAGCATGTGTTAAATTAGTTAAATAAGTTTATTAGATAGTTATGTTAGTTATTCAGTTTTCCTCTTTAGGTAGTCTTTTATTGGTTGTATATATAGTTGTTTTTGGCTTCCAATTGTGATCAATCAATGCTTTTGCATATTCAATAAAATACATCAAAGATTCACTCCTATTCTTTAATCTTTTCTGGTTGTTTTACCCTTTCATTGTTTCTTGTTCTTCTCGAGTGAGTGCAATTTTCTTAGATGGTATCAGAGCTCTGCTATATTCAAGAATGACTTCCATCATGTCTTTGGGTCCATTATTGGATCCTTCGCAAGATCTAACATCTCCTTACTACTTACATCCCTCATAGAATCCAGCAAGTGCCTTGGTTTCTCCTTTGTTGAATAGTGATAATTACCATCAATGGTCTAAATATATGAAGATGAGCTTGATTTCAAAGATGAACTTGGAGTTTGTATATGGAAGCATACAAGCACCAGCAAGGACATATCCCATTTACAAAGCATGGGAAAGGGCCAACAACATAGTGATCTCTTGGATCACAAGATCAATGAGTCCATCAATTGCTCAAAGCATCCTAAGGTAATCTTCTTTGAAAGGTATTCCTAAGGTAATCTTCTCAAAATCGTAGACTTGCAAGATTCTATGGAAAGATTCAAGCAAGGTGACCTCCACATTTCATAATACTTCACTGGGCTCAAAATTCTTTGGGATGAGGTGGATAGTATTAGACCCATGCCAAGCTGCACTTGTGAAGCCCTATCAGACATCAAGAAACATAGGACAAAAGATAAAGTCATAAGGTTTCTCAAGGGGCTAAATGAAATTTACTCAGGAGTTAGATCACAAATCTTGATGATTGATCCTCTTCTAGACATGATAAGGACTTTTGCTATGGTTGTACAACAAGACAAATAACTTTATAGTCAAGAGATTGATTCAAAAGCAATGGTTGCCTCAGGGAATTGGAGAAGATGAGGACGTTCTGGTAGAAACAGTGGTCAAGGAAGGTTTAATCCAAGTACATCTAGAAGAGGGAATAACTCTGGTAAGAATTCTTGGAACAAGCCTACTAATTCTGAAAAATATTGCATACATTGCAAGAGGAATGGCCATACCATGGACACCAGCTACAAGCTTCATGGGTTTCCAACAAACTTCTCAACTAATAAGACCCAACAATCTAATCTTGACATGGCTGCAAACATTGTTGATCAAGATGGTGAGGACAATCAACCATCTGACAATCTTGAGGCACAACATAATGACATTATCTTTGGACTTAGAAAGCAGCAATCAAGGCCTAGTTAGTCTACTACAACAACAGGCAAATGTAAGAACACCAAGCTGTGATGAGACCAATGTCCTCTCTGCCACTTCAATAACACATGATGAACAACATTCAGGTATTTCTAGACTTAAACATCAATACAAAACATGGATATTAGATAGTGGTGCAAGATATCACATAAATTCCAGCCTATCTAATTTCACTACATACAAGAAGATAAGTCTAGTAAATGTTAAATTACCTAATGGAAAAGAAGTAGTTGCTCATACTTTAGGCACTACCATTGTTACACCTAGCTTGACCATTTATGATGTGTTGTATCTATCTACCTTCAATTATAACTTACTTTTTATACCAAAACTTACATCCAAATCCTCATGCATCTTGTCATTTGACACTTCTTCCTGTTTAATACAGGAGAAGAAATCTTTGAGGACGATTGGTACAACTAGATTAACAAATGACTTATATGTGTTAAGGAGTTCTAAATTTCATCATCATGTTAATTCATCTATTGCCAACTATCCTAATATTCCTAATTCAAGTCGTTGGCATTACAGACTTGGACACCCATCATATGCTTATATGAACACAATAAGAACTGATTTTCAATTTGTATCTTTCAATAAGAATCATATATGTGATATTTGTCGTCAATCAAAACAAAAGAAGTTACTCTTTTCCTTGAGCCACACTGATTATTTGCAATGTTTTGATTTGATTTCAGATCACCATGTGTCAATTAGTCAAAGTACTATATTTCTTCATTGGCCCGATTGATGGCAACCAAAACCCATTGTTGCCTAACAAAACATATGTAAATGATTAGGAAATGTTAAGCACAACAAACATACTAAAGAAAGAAATATAAAAGACAATTAAAAAATGTTCACCCGGTATTAAAAGGTGCAAGAAATAAATTTGCATCTTTTTTATGAAGGATGAGATTATCTGTAATTCGTTCTCTCTGTTCCACAATCTTATTTTTATCACTCGAAACCAAAGCGGTAAGGTGTGGGGATATGAACATCACCTTTTTCTTATTTACCGAAATAAAATTTTCATACAAGTACCTAATATAAATAACACAAATGTTAGTTAATTATAACACACTGCCATGCAAAAGTGAGAAGTTAAGGAAACATAATTTACCTCATATATATACATACAGCAGTTGCACCTATACAATCATGTTTATATACATCATGGACTTCATTGATGTCAATGTATTCATCAATATTATCTCCAAAGACTTCCTTGGGAATTGATAAAATTATTTTACCATCTCCCAACTTCTGTATATGCTCCAATAGCTGAGTACAGTAGTTGGTAGCCTTCTTGGAGCTTACATCCTCAGTAGATGGCTTTGAGCTCACATCCCCCAAAGATGACTTAGTATTTTGGGTGCTACTAGGGATGGAATGTACATTTTCCTGAAATATTCAATAAAAAACATATCAATTATAGATCAATATATATTTATGAGTGAGCATAAGGTAAAAAATCATACCATAGAATGAATTACTTGAACAAGGTCTATTGGCCAAGCCAAAAAAGTGCCTATAGTACCTCCAACTGCGAAGATATCCTCATCGAGAGGAATTGGCAGCAACACATCATCATCAACTGCAATGTCAATCGAGACATTCACATGATGGCGTGGGATACGTGCATTATGCAGTATAGCATCGACCGACTTGTGCACTTTCCCAACACCCACTACTCGGCTAGTTGGGGCATCCAGGAAAAGTTTGCAAGAACTGATTCCTTGTACGTAAGTTAAAACAAATAATTAGTTAACGACTAAATTAAAATAAGTTAACTAAATTACCTCAGGAATGAGAATATTGTAAGGTGCAAGTGTGCAACTCTTACTAACGGTTGAAGGAATAGTGTCAGCAACACTAGCTAGTCGTTGTCACTCAGCTTCCTTCACCTTCATTGATTGTTCAAATTCGTTGAACCGTTGCATTAGGCCATCTAGTTGATTTTGAACCTGGCTCATTTGGGCTTTGGTGGCACGCTTTGGATGTGGTACAAATGTTCGCTGGCTAACCCCAAATTCTACACCTCGGATACGGCCAGGGTAGATAGGTAGTCCTAGTGCCTTGTCAAGTATTATGCAACTATCCGGGTTTGCCTCCTTTTCTTTTAGGGAAACCTGACAAATCAAGAAAAAACATAATGTTAATTAATCACATTTTGATAAATAAAGTATGGAATATAAGACTAATTAAAAAATGAACACTTAGAACACGTCTTTCCGCTACTTGAACTTCCTCATTATTGATGACACCATCCTTGTTCTTACAGGCATCCAGCCATAGACCATCGAGTTCTACGACATGTGTTGTCATAGGTGTAACGCTTTTGTTCTCCAACTAACAAAATATAACCAATAATAATGTAATTAGATATATATGTATACAAAACATAACCAATAATGTACTGACAAATTAATAATACTTACAATTTTTTCCTCTATTCCCCGCTCGAGAAGCTCGATATGGATGTAAAAGCTTGGATGCACTCTTGCGGTTTTCATTACTTAATTTCTAAAACAATAAACAACATTAATATCAACAATCATATACAAAAGCATGTATATAAAAGTCAATACAAAGAATATGATTTTACCAAGAAAGACTCGTCTTGTGTGCATAGGGTGACAAAAGTCTTCCAATCCTCTTCATCAACGATATTTGCATATTTAGTTGGAGGTTTTATGTTGACATTACCATCAACATCTCTGAGTAATTTTCCGACATCAGTTCAAAATTATCGGAGAGTCTTGCCAGCCGATTTAAGGATATAATCCTTATGCTCCTCACCAACATCAAAAGTTGACTGAAATAGAAACACATATACAATATATATTGCCTGCAAACACATGCATATACATACATTGCATAAAAATGTAACTGGAAAATAAACTTATTGTTATTTCATTTGTTGAATGTTAGCTTCACATTTTGCCTAACAACAACATCAATGTAGCTTACCAAAGCGTTGCCATCCTTCGAGTTTAATGGTTGGCCTTTAGAGTTTCATTGAACTTCTATCTTCACATCCTTACTTCTTGACCGAGGGACATTCTTCATGGAAGTCACTCCACATGGAGGTCGTTAATGAGTAACGATTTGCTTGTCTTGTGGAGTCGGTGTAACTTCGTCACCATTACGAGAACCATGATCACCACTTTGGGAAGTCATTGATAAAGTTTTTTGAGGTTTCTAAGAGTATGAGAGTCTATGAGAGTATGAGGGTTTGCTGAGAGTATGAGGATTTCTTTTCGATTAAGTTTGAGAGCGTAGATGGAACGATTCATGTTTTAGATATTTAAACTGTTTTAAAAATTTAACAAGCTTATACTAAAAGTAGCATTGTTGTATTGACATATTCAATAGCGCATATTAAGGATTGCGTTGTTGTTGTATTAGAAATTCAACATCGCATATTAATAGTAGCGTTGTTGTATTGACATCTTCAACAGTGCATATTAAGGATTGCGCTATTGTTGTGTATCCAACTGTTTACTACTCATTTTCATGAACACATCAACAACGCTACCTAGATGTAGTGATATTGTATTGACATCTTCAACAGTGCATATTAAGGATTGTATTGTTGTTATGTATCCATCTGTTTACTACTCATTTTCATGAACACATCAACAACGTTACCTAGATATTGCGTTGTTGAATAGAATCTAATTGACATCGCAATCGAAATTATGCGTTGTTAAACTGAACTAATTTTCCAAATTAACAGCGTATTCGTAATTATGCGTTGTTAAATTAACATTTTACATACAGGAAATATATATACAACATGAACTTACGTTAATTAACATGAAATTGTCATGAAGTAGATTACTATATAATTGTGTTTATTAATACGAAACTGGAAAAATATTAAACATTACGTTTTGTTAATTTGTTTTTGTATTTATTAAGTATTGTTAATTTTTTTATTGTGTTTATTAATTTGGAACAGCAAAAGTATTAATGAAAATAATCATTCAAATAATTAACAAAAAAAATAGAAATTAACATCCAAAATAATTGTTTTATTATTCATTCAGAGAGACAAAATAGATTATAATGAACTAAATGATTTGGTACATGCGAATATAATGAACTAAATGATTTGATAGATGAAGAATACAATGAAAAAGAAACAAATTAATGAGCTAAAAGATTTGCATATTAATCTTGTCTACAATTTTTTCCTCGACTCTAAATCTTGTATAACAGTTCAGTGATTTCCTTTTAAAATTTGGGCCCTTTTGGAAAATCAAAAGATGTTAAAGACCTCATTGACAAGATTTCAATGGAGGAAATTAATGAACTGGTCGAATGAGTGAAATCAATGAACTAAATGATTTACAAATTAATTCTTCATCTCACGCAAATCTTGTATAACAGCCATTTTCCTTCTGAAATATGTGTCCTTTTTGAAAATCAAAAGATTTCAATGAGGGAAATCAATGACCTTAATAAATTGAAAGAGATCAATGAACTCAATATTTTACAAATTAAATCTTCATCTAACATAAATATTGTATAGCAGCCATTTTCCTTCTGAAATCTAGGTCTTTTTA
>NC_032018.1:5917988-5949586 GCF_001865875.1 Lupinus angustifolius
CCATTTTCCTTCTGAAATCTGGGTCTTTTTACCAAATCAAAAGATGTTAAAGACATCCTTGACATGATTCAGAAACAGAAGCATAACTTTAGCACTTTTAACATTTTGAACATACTCCTATAGAAACACATACTCTTACTGATGAAATATAACATGAGGTGAACCACAATATTTATAGATGAGCTACCATTAATATTTCAACAAACGAAGAGACGCATAACCAGTCAACCATTAATCTTGACATGAAAGATTTGCATATTAATCTTGTCCACAATTTTTTCCTCGACTCTAAATCTTGTATAACAGTTCAGTGATTTCCTTTTAAAATTTGGGCCCTTTTGGAAAATCAAAAGATGTTAAAGACCTCATTGACAAGATTTCAATGGAGGAAATTAATGAACTGATCGAATGAGTGAAATCAATGAACTAAATGATTTACAAATTAATTCTTCATCTCACGCAAATCTTGTATAACAGCCATTTTCCTTCTGAAATATGTGTCCTTTTTGAAAATCAAAAGATTTCAATGAGGGAAATCAATGACCTTAATAAATTGAAAGAGATCAATGAACTCAATATTTTACAAATTAAATCTTCATCTAACATAAATATTGTATAGCAGCCATTTTCCTTCTGAAATCTAGGTCTTTTTACCAAATCAAAAGATGTTAAAGACATCCTTGACATGATTCAGAAACAGAAGCATAACTTTAGCACTTTTAACATTTTGAACATACTCCTATAGAAACACATACTCTTACTGATGAAATATAACATGAGGTGAACCACAATATTTATAGATGAGCTACCATTAATATTTCAACAAACGAAGAGACGCATAACCAGTCAACCATTAATCTTGACATGAAAGATTTGCATATTAATCTTGTCCACAATATTTTCCTCGACTCTAAATCTTGTATAACAGTTCAGTGATTTCCTTTTAAAATTTGGGCCCTTTTGGAAAATCAAAAGATGTTAAAGACCTCATTGACAAGATTTCAATGGAGGAAATTAATGAACTGATCGAATGAGTGAAATCAATGAACTAAATGATTTACAAATTAATTCTTCATCTCACGCAAATCTTGTATAACAGCCATTTTCCTTCTGAAATATGTGTCCTTTTTGAAAATCAAAAGATTTCAATGAGGGAAATCAATGACCTTAATAAATTGAAAGAGATCAATGAACTCAATATTTTACAAATTAAATCTTCATCTAACATAAATATTGTATAACAGCCATTTTCCTTCTGAAATCTGGGTCTTTTTACCAAATCAAAAGATGTTAAAGACATCCTTGACATGATTCAGAAACAGAAGCATAACTTTAGCACTTTTAACATTTTGAACATACTCCTATAGAAACACATACTCCTACTGATGAAATATAACATGAAGTGAACCACAATATTTATAGATGAGCAACCATTAATATTTCAACAAATGAAGAGACGCATAACCACTCAACCATTAATATTTTAACAAACGAAGAGACGCATAATCACTCAACCATTAATATTTCAACAAACGAAGAGACGCATAACCACTCAACCATTAATATTTCAACAAACTAAGAGGCGCATAATCACTCAACCATTAATATTTCAACAAACGAAGAGACGCATAACCACTCAACCATTAATATTTCAACAAACTAAGAGGCGCATAATCACTCAACCATTAATATTTCAACAAACGAAGAGGCGCATAACCACTCAACCATTAATATTTCAACAAACAAGGAGACACATAACCACTCAACCATTAATATTTCAACAAATGAAGAGACGCATAACTACTCAACCATTAATATATCAGATGCTTAAGAAGTTGTATAACATCAACAACGCATAACTAAGAAAATGTTGTTAATATGTCATCTTCAATAATGCTTCCGTAATTATGCACTGCTGAATATATTAACTTCAACATTGCTTTATATCAAATGCGTTGTTAAACATAAATCATTCAAGTCAGCGCTAACGTTACTAATATTCAGCATTGTTTTGTCAAGAATGCGAAGTTGAAGTTACACACATTGATAGTGCATGCTTTATTATGCGTTGCTGATGTTCTTCCGCCTTATTTTCAACAGCGTCGTTCAAAATTGCGTTGTTGAATGACCGTTGTTTATTACGATATATGACATAGTGAGAAGAAACAAGAGAATTTGGTAACGAGGTTCAGTCATTGTGCCTAGTCCGGGAGCGCTAAGGACTAACAAGATATTATTAGAGAATAAGGATTACAAGCCCTAGCACACTGATGAACCCAAATGCCCATGGGATGTTTCGATTTGGTGCGTATATCTAGTGCACATTACAATAAGGGACTTGAGTTTAATATATAACATTGATATTCTATTCTATTCTAATATTAAATAGTGTGGGAGTAACACAATAACATATTTCAAGCATCCTAATAATTGGTATCTTATTGGGTTTATTCAAGTGTGAAGTCTTGCATTAGATATGTGGGGAGGAGTAAAAGTGTTTATAAGTAGAAAAAGCTCGTGGAACTAATGTTTTAAGGTTTTGGTACAAGACGTGGTATCTCACTCGTGGTTCTCCATTCTTTTTATACCCCATTAATGGAACTCCCCGGTGGTTGGAGACTCCTCAGTCGTAGTCTGGTTCAACAAGTGATATTAGAGCTGATAGTTCAGCTGGGACATGGTGGATTTAAGGGGGAGCGGACCAAAAAATAGTGTGTGGTATCCACACTTGAGAGGGGATTGTTGGGTTTATTCAAGTGTGAAGTCTAATATTGGATATGTGGGGAGGAGTAAAAGAATTTATAAGTAATAAAAACTCATAAAACTAATACCTTAAGATTTTAGTTCAATATGTAGTATTCAACATTTTGTTTATTATGCTACCCACTTTACCCGTGATTCCATGTATACACACACCATATCCCCTTCATCATGCTACAATTGCATATTATTTGCATAACTCGTCCTGCTAAAAAAGAGAGAGGTGGAGTCATTAACTTTTTCATGGTCAACCTATCAGCCAAAAAGGAGAGATTAAAAATTTCATGATTTCGGAATTAATGTAATGAGTGTATAATTACATTTGTACATTATAAATACGTCATTAATTTATTTATAAAAAAATTAGTTATTCACTTTTAAATAGAAGTCATATAAAAGATGGATAAGACATAAAGAATGTAAACAACTTTATTCTGCATGTAAACAACTTTTTTTTTATTCCAGAATAATCTATATAAGAGTTTAGTTTCTTATTATTTCCTAGTATTTTCTATAGTTACATTTTGTGAATCTATAGAATCTGCTTGTAATTTGTTGTACTAATGGTATCATAATAAAATCAATCTTTTTGCTGATAAAAAAAATAACTTTTTTTATTCTAGAATAACCACGTTAATATGTAACTCATTGCGTTAATTAATTCTTTCAGATCAGTTCTTGCCTGCTAAATAAATAAATTAGTCCCCAACTACCCCCAACTCAATCATGCATAAACCCTCTTCATTTCCTACAGCACCCTCTCTTTTCATATATATAATATACATTCAGAATATTGTAAGCTACACACTCCTTCAACATTTTCACCAAGTTCCTACCTCACAATTTGTATATGGGTTTTAATGATATCTCTAACACAGGGCTTCAATTTGGTCTTGGTCTTAGTCTTGGCCTCCATGATCATCACAATCAAAGAGATCAAATCCAGAAAAAAAGAGAAGATGATCCATCAAAATTTAACAAGGCATATTATCTATCTCTAACATTAGGACCAAGTAGTGATGATCATGGTAATGAGACAAATAACCAACCAGGTTCAAAGATTGAAGCTTCTTCGCGTAGCACGGTGTCTTCATCATTGATTTCCAATTCTTCAAGTATCACGAGGGTGAGAGACCATTGTTTAGGTCAAGAATTTGAGGTTGAGGTAGAGAAGGTTCCATCAAAGGTACGCAATTTTGATGGTGAAGATATTACCCCAAAGAAGAAACTTAGGCTCACAAAAGAACAATCAACAGTGTTAGAGAAAAACTTCGAAGAACATTCTACTCTCAATCCGGTACCTTATAGTATAATATAAATATGACTGAGTTAATCATGATTAAGCTCTTTTCATTCAATCAATAATTCTTTTGGATCTCTATGTTTTCACATGATTTAATGATTTTTTGGTTGTTCTTTTTTATTGTAATATCTATGTATTATTAAGGTAAAATTTTATACCCAAACTATCGTTCATTTATATTATTTATGTCGGTGTACTAATGCTGGTTAAGTTTCTTTTATCATTTTTCTCAGAAGCAAAAGCAAGAGATTGCAAGAAAGCTGAATTTGAGGGCGAGACAAGTAGAAGTGTGGTTTCAAAATAGAAGAGCCAGGTAATTTCCAATTTATAAAGACGTCACTTTAACTTAATTACTACTTTAATATATGAACTTCCTATTTATACAGTACATTTGTGTTAAGACAACAACTTATATTATATATAAATTTTACTCTACAAAATCGAATAAATTTTTTGACTCCGGACGGAAAATTAACACAGAACATTAACTAGTTTATGAGGTAAATAATTTTCCAAAGAATGAAAAACATATTAAAATATATAGTTAACTATTTTTTATGTAAAGAAAAAACATATTAAAATTATACACTTCATTTTTGTCATTGAAAAGAATGAAAAATATATCCCATAAATTATCTTAGTAAAACATGGACCCTCACTCATCAAAATACATGACAAGTTGATTCTTATTTACCTACATAAACTAAACGGGTCAGGCTCCTCTCCATTAATGGAGAGACAATTACAATTTTTTCAGGATAAATTTGTCTTATCATAATAAATATAAGGGTATAAATGTAAAAGCATATCCCATTTTCTTTAGTTTTTGACATCACTTACTTCCTCACTGGAGAGGAGTCTCATTCTAAACTATTAGTGTGTACAGGCACTTCGCCGGCGAATATTGCGTAATACTACATATTCAATTTTTATATATTTCATTTTTTGAATTAAAATGTATTTTTTGTGTTCGGTGTACTTTATATTATATTTTTTTGTGTTTATCATAATGTTTAATTTAAGGTGAGATATGTATTGGTGGTATTTGCTTATAATTATATAGTTTATTTGTAAAAATTAAATAATGTTAAGGGCAATATAGGAAACAAAAATTACACCATTGGAGAAGTTATTTCAAGTTTTGGCTTTATATATAGTATAGAAGTATAGATATTGTGATATTAAAAAAATATTTCTCTTGTACTATCACAAAATACGCACGAGGCTTCATATTAATTCGTCCATAGTGTATACATGTTGTTGGAATATTTCCGTAAGTAGTACCAAAAACAAAAAAAAAACAAAAAAAAATCATTTTATATGCTTTTTAAAGGGGAAAGCACTATTTCTCCTTATTTTTGCTTCTATTTTTACTATGTGACACTCATCACCAGGAATATTGACAGTAAAATATAATGATGAACATTTTTCACAATTTGATGGTGTAACTGAAATTCAGTTTTCTTTAGACAACGAAACAAATTCTCTCTACCTTTATTAATTCCATGAACTAACTCCTCCTTATCCTCCAACAAAAAATAGGTAAAAGTGATTATTCTTTTAAAACGTCCTAATTATACAAAATAATAAATATTTGAGTAATAAAATAAACTCAAGTATTTTATATAAAAATATTTATTTTCTTTAATCTCAAGTTCACTACCTTATTTTTTTTCAATCTCCAATATGTCTTAAAATAATTATAACAAATAATGACCTATGGATTATTATTTTTATTATTTTGTTTAAATTATTTCTTACTTCTAATTAACCTTATATTGAAAACAAAAGTTAATTTAAGTGTCAGGGGTAAAATAAAGTATACTGAAAATGATTTGAAGTTTTTGATATTGATGCATTGTCATTGTTTATATTATAGATAAATAAACTCATCTCCCCTGCATAGGTGCTAACTCTCACATGTGTATAAATTTTATGAGTTATTTGTGTCCGGATAAAAATCAGAGGAGTGATTTTTATAGTCCATTAATCTCGAGTGATGTCTGTATAATTTACTATTATTTTTATATATTACTTTTTTTAAATAATTATTAAATGCACAGGATAAAACTGAAGCAAACAGAATCTGATTTCGAGTCGCTAAGTAAGTACTGCAAGACTCTAAGAGAGGAGAACAAGAGGCTGCAAAAGGAGCTGGAAGAACTTAAATCAATGCTAACATCACCAGGACCCTTCCATGCGCAAATTCCAGCAACCACCCTTACCAAATGCCCTTCTTGTGAGAGAATTTGCGGTGGTGAAAGCAATGGCTCCTCGCCCCCAACAACTTTGCTTATTGGCTCAAAGGCCCATAATCACTTCTATACAGATAAATATCCATTTAGCCACTCATCATCAGCATCATGCTAGCTAGAAAAAATTATTATATGTTTAATGTGAACAATGGTCCTTACACGTGTATGCAGATCATTTTTTAATAAACTTATACACTTAATTAATTAAAAGGATTTGGATGTAATTTAACTATTACATTTAGAGACATGTAGGAACAATATAAACTCTTATGAGACACAAAATTAAAAGATATTTTAATACATTTTAATAAAATAAATTAAGGATATACAAATTCATGCAACTAGCGAAAGTAATGTTTTAATAAGGAAGAATGTGGTACTAATATTTTCACTCTTTTGTAATTGTCTTCGAAAATCAGAATTGGTTCAATGGCCATATTTTCTAAATTGGAGATAAAAAATATTTTTCTATGTTTTGACTGCAAAAAATATAGCGGCGAGGAAGTCATAAGGTTGTCTGGTGGCTAAGAGGGAGGGATTAAGAAATTGAATGAATGAGATTGTGGCTTCGAGTCATACCTACAACAAATTAAAAAAGAGTTATAATGTGGTTTAATAGTTAGAGAGAAGCAGCGGAGTGAAGGAAGTTGAGAGTTTGAATCTCGCCCACAATAAATACTAATATACTAACATTTACCAATCAAACAATATATAATCGTGATTCCAAATTATTTATAATAGGTCTACCTCTTCTTAAATCATTTAATTGGATCGAATCATAATAAAGTAGGGGAAGGGAAAAGATGAGAGAGAATCTCCAATTTCCTAATGTCTTCAACCAAGCCTCTCATCCCATAGTCATTCCTTCTAAATTCTTCAAGAATAACAATCTCATCGGAAGCAAGAGAGTGCAAAGCCACTTTCACATGACCCAGCCCGGGTGGAGAAGAAATCATTTGTGCTAGTACTTAGTGAAGATAATAACATTTCACTCTCTCAACTCCCTCAACCTTGTGTTAAAGGGGATGTTATAGCTGTGAAGATCCCCAAAGAGGAATACCAGGCGGGTCTTAATAGATGCAAAACTCACATTCACGACAGGTTAACCTTAGGTAAGGGGGACACTCCAATCAAGTTCTTAGACCTTAAATCCAAACTTATGGTTTTATGGAACAAAATCAGTAACTGGTCAACGGTTTCCTTATGGAGGGGTTTCTTCGATTTCTCTTTTTCCTCTTCTGAAGATATGAGAAGTGTGTGTCCTATAGGCTCATTGAGCTTGAAACCGGGTATTCTTCGGCTTTCTCTCTGGATGCTGGATTTCAACCCAAGTCTTCAAAAGGTTACTTACTCTCAATGTTGGATCAGAATTATGGATCTTCCCCGGGAATATTGGATTTCTCGTATCATTTTTTCAATCGTTGGTGGGATTGGCATCTCGATTTCATTGGATGAGGCAACAAAAAACAGGACATTCAGTTATTTTGCAATGGTTCTTGTGAAAGTTGTTCTTAAGACAGAGCTTCATAACCAAATCTTGGTGGAAAGAGAAGGTTTGCCTTTTTTGTTCGTATCAAATATGAAAAGCTTCAAGAATTCTGCAAAGGGTGTCAATCCCTTGGACACCTAGCACAAAATTGTAGGGAAATATACAAAGGCGGTGTCCAAGGAGCAGAGGAATTGACTAAACTAGCAAGGAAGAGACTTTTGTCTCAGAACCTAGGTAGGGAGGCCACTGTCATCAAGGATGCACATGATCTAGTTATAAACTTGGAGTTTGATAGCAATGTTGTTCGTAATATGCCTACCCTGGAGCAGGAAGTTATGAATCTAGAGCAATCTCATATTTCAGAGGAGGAATCTAGTAGTGAGCCTTTAGAGGAATTTTCAAGTACTCCGCTCTAGTAGGATCCTAGAAATGCTCACCCAAACTTGTCAGACAATATGATAAATAATCAGCAACAATTTATCATTCAGCCAGATGATTCAATTGAAAATGATGTTGTGGGAAAGGATCTCAATATTTTGAATAGCTTCTGGGGGGATGCAGATGATAAGGACGCTGATATTGTCCCGGATACTGCAGAAGACTTCTCTAACATCCTCACAAAGTTTCAGAAAAAGAAGATAAGGAAAAAGGTTATTCTGCTGGATGATCTTTTTTCTGCTGCTAGCATTTTTCTACTCTGCAGATAGGTTTGGTTGTTGTGCAGATTGGTAGTAGTTGTTGTTTTGTTGTTTAGTAAAAAATGATAAGTTAGTTATGTGGATAATTTTAGTCTTGGTTGCATTCTCTCCTTTTGGATAAGATAGCTTGGTTTGAATTTGCAGGTGTGCAAATTCTTTTGCTGCTGTTAGGGATGTAGTGGTTTTTAGGATAGTTTTGGTTTTCCACATTTCTTGGTTTGTGCTTTCTGCATTTTCTGAAGATTGTCTTTCTTTACTTTTGTTATCTTCTTGTTTCCTTTCTTGTTTTTTTTCTTCAATAAATTTGGCGTGTGCTTGAAAAAAATGATAAAGTAAATCTATATGAAGGTTGTGAGTATGATTATCTCTTTCATCCCAAATCAGGTATATCTTTTCAAATGCTAAACATACATCAGCATGGAAGAGATATACTAATATTTAAAATGTTTACCTAATTTTGCCTCTTATCCTCGTTCCTTTATAAGAAAGGATAAGGGAACTCTAACCTTCAATAAGTAGAAAACCTCATAATGGCGGACATGCTACATGCATATGCAATTCTACATGTGGATTTTTTTGCAAACAAAATAACATTCATCATGAAAAACATATAGGTATTGTTATGTTGAATTATTCTATATTATCCTGGATATGTAACTTACGAAATTTTATGATCCTTTTCTCCAATAAATATTTAATTACTTCTTTGTATATATCGTTTGAGTTTGACCAATTTCTTCTTCAGTTTTGATATGACAAAACTGATTGAATTTGCAAAGTTTTATCCACGTGATTTTTGTTCAACTAATTCAATAACTGTTGATAATAAACTTGAGAATTATATCATTGATATTGATGTGTAGTAATATTGAATTTGCTTCTTTGGAAGAAGAAAATAATATTTTAAATAAGTAGGTTGAAAGTGGAAGACACATTGTTTACTCATTAGTTTATCTTCTTTTGAAGTTAACAAAGATTTTATTTGTTGTCACAACAACTACAGAAAAAGCCTTTTAAACTATGAAGATAGTGAAAAATAAGTTGTGTAATCAAGTAAAAGATGCATAATGAAATACTAACTAGTCACTTATATTGAGCGGGAAATGTTTCACAATATTGACAACAAATTGATCATATAACAATTTCAAAATATAAAGTCACATAGATATCAATTGTGAAGTGTGTAACTTATTTGATTAGATATAAGTTCTTGGGAATTCCTGTTGGTGCAAAACCTAAAAGGCTCTCTACTTGGTTTCCTATCATTGATTCATTCAAAAAGAAACTCTCTCTTTGGAAGCACAAGCTCATCTCCTTTGGCGGTAGGGTAACTCTTCTAAAATCGGTATTATGTTCTCTAACTATCTATCTCTTTTCATTCTTTAAAGCTCAAATTTCTGTTATTAATATGATTGACAAAATTCAAAGGCGTTTCCTTTGGGGAAGGGGTGACGAGAGAAAAGGGATACATTGGGTGAGGTGGGTGAAAGTTTGTAGGCCTAAAGAAGAAGGTGGTCTTGGGCTGAAAAACTTATTCCTTTTTAACTTACTCTTTTAGGTAAATGGAGATGGCATTTATTATGTGAGGGGGAGTCTCTTTGGGTAAAAGTTTTTAAATCGAAATATGGGGATGAGTTTCTAAGTAGTGGAAAGGGTGGTGAATTAGAGTGTTTCAAGAGGGGTTCTTCTAGGTGGAGAGAGTTAGGCAATCTTAGTCAATTCGGGGAGGGAATAGGTTGTGGTTGGGTAAATTATGGTGTTCGTAGATCTTTAGGATTTGGCTCTTCTATTAAATTTTAGACTGATTTATGGGTGGGGAGAGATACCCTTAAAAATTCCTTCGCAAGATTATTTCAGGTGGCTTTAGAAAAAGATGCAATTGTTGAATCCTTGGGTGCTTGGAGTAATGGGGTTTGGTCTTGGAGCATACATTGGAGAAGGAACTTGTTCGTTTGGGAGGAAGAAGAATATGAAGGTCTCCTACGATTCCTACACAACTCTACGCCTAAACAACATACTGCTGATTCTTGGACTTGGATTCATGACATAAGTGGGCAATACTCGGTCAGGAGTGCTTACCAATCTTTGCATCATGTGGAAGGAAGTCAGGACCTTGTTTTCTTCAAGAGGCTTTGGGCTTCTAATGTTCCATCAAAGATGAAATGCTTAGTGTGGAGAATTGCTTTAGATGGGGTACCAACTAAAGTGAACTTTGGTCATATAAGTGGATTATCTATGCAAGATCCCCTTATTTGTTCTCTTTGTGGTGAGTTGGAGGAAACTACTAGTCACTTGTTTTTTTCTTGTTCATTATCCTATCTTGTTTGGCAAAAGCTTTATTCTTGCTTTAGTCTTATATCTATCGTTCGTAATGATGTAATGACTCTCTTTGCGTCTCATGAAAGCATGATATGGTTGGAGAAGAAGAAAAAACAGTTACGGGTGGCTCTTTGGTTTGTCACAATTTGGACTATTTGGCACATTAGGAACAAAGTTATCTTTGAGAACTTGAGGTTCCAAATAGAGGAGATGGTGGAGCTTATTTTTCTGCATTCATGGAATCTTATTAGTGTCCGCTTTCCTTTCTTCTCTTACTCTTATGTTGATTGGATGAGACATCCATCAACTTGTCTTTCTCTTTGTTAATTTCAGAGATTCAGTAGATAGGAGTAGCACTTATTCTCCTAATATTTTATCTCTTGATTAATAAAGTTTTCATTGCTGATAAAAAAAGAAGATATATTTAAATTTTGTGATTTCCATATTAATTTTTGGCTATTTATTATTTTAGTTTTTAAAACATATTTCACAGCATATCTCATGTTCTTACCATTACTCATAATCATAGAGTAGATAACATTGTTTAATATGCATTCAAAAGGACTGCACATACACCAGTCCAAAAAGAGTAAACCATTAGAAGTTCCATCCAAAGACAAGGAAAAACAGCACCAATAATCATGTTTTTTGCCTTAAGCGGCCACCTCAATGGTTTAGGGTTTGGTTCCCCCTCTCATCTCAGAAGTCTCTTCTATACTATTCTCATTGTGAATGACTATTTTCTATTACAAAGAATCTTAATTCTAGAACTAAAAAAATGATTAATATAGGAACTTTGAACCAAGACAAAACAAAACATTATTCAAAGGTTTGCTCAAACATAAGAAGCATGACCTTGGATTCCAAAATGCAAAACATAACATTGAATCATCCTCACATATGATGCATACATTTCTATCATATCCACTTAATTAAAAGCTCAAAAGCTAGTAACACCTTTCTAAGATTACAATCCAAACAACTTTTTATTTTCTATAAAGAAAAATTGCATTAATATGAGCACAAGGGGTGCCCATTCAATACAAGAGAAAGATCAAGTAATGATCTTCTTAGAACTTAGAGGATACAAACTTTTGGGTCCATATACCAATTTGCAAAAGATAAAGAAGAAGTGTTGTTTATAACATTGATGAACCAAATCCAAGACCTAGTTTGAATTAAATCAAATAAATGTACATAGTTTGGTGTCTTCTCATAAAAAATGGCTTCATTTTGCATAATACAAATAGACCAAACCACCGCAAACCAAACAACTTAATATCATCTTAATGAATCATTGCTATCAGGAACAACACTCAAACTGGAATTACAAGCAACAAGAATGTTCATAGCTAGATTGAGTGCTACTTACATCTTTTGTTATTGAAAAGCACATAGCTCATGGTGCTAGACGATAGTGACCATCACCCATGTATACATCATCCATATAAAGAGTTGTGCCATTCTGGGGATTCAGGCCATCCATTACCATAAATTGCATATCTTCAGATGGTTTCCAGTGCCTCTTCCTTTGGTTTATGAACCAATTATTTATTTGCTTCTGGTCCAAACCAGTTGACTCTGACAGTGCCACCTTCTCTGATTCCTAGTGGTTATCCATAAATAGGTATTTCAGAAAAAGAAAGAAGAAAAGAATACAAAATTTATTCTGTTAATCATAATTTGTCGTAGGCACTAAAACCATTATTAACATGTGTATGGTTGTAGGATTCATGATAGAATTGCAACTATCTTCAAAAATAATATTACACGTTTACACATAAATGTAGAAAAATTAAGGGTGTATTTGATGCTAGGGACAACACAACACAATTAGCTACAATGTGCACTACACAGTTTTATCCTCTGGTTTAGTGGGAAGGAACAAATATTACATTTGTGTTGTCCCTGTAAGATTTTTGTCAAATGTTGAAGTCAACTTAAAAATAAAATGAGGCACCTTTTTTGTGTTTGTGTTGTCTCTAAATATTTTAATAAATCAAATGCAGAATGTATCTTAATAGAGTATGTTTTCTTATTGATAATTGTTAGGGTATGTTAGTATTTGTTGTGGGCGAAATTCAAACTTTTAATCTCTTTCATTTCACTCCTTACTATCAAAATCTTTTACTTCATTCCTAAATTCTTCCTGTACTTACATGGCGCAAATCCTCCGAAGTATGGCATGTTTTTTGTGTTCCCGGAACATCCAATCTATTTATTGTTTCCTTTAATACTATATCTGGTCTTTATTATATATTTTCAACTAACAAACTAATAAAAGTAATTAGTTGTTTTATCTTGTACTTATTTCTTGTTGTTAATTAACTACTAGTTTGAATGACAACAGCAAAAATATAAAGATGGTCAAAAATTTAATGTGGGCAATAGGGAAAAAATAATAATAAATGTTGATCTATAAAATATTTTACAAAAAAAGGCCATCAAAACCTTCTGCACTATGTCTGATTATAATGAGGACTTGAGGAGTGAGTACCTATTATCTTTGATTTGTATAAGGATTGAGGAAAGCTCCATGTAATTAATATGAGTTGTTGTACATGAAATATTTGAATAATTTAGGGCATCTGTGGCATTTTGGTTCATAAAAATATTTCGGGATGTATAATTCCTATTATGACACTTATTTTTACCCCCAATCTCTCTCTTCCTTATTTCTTTCCTCTCAAAATTATCTATAACAAAGACAGTGTTAATTATGAATGAAAATGGGAAACATTTCCGACTTTCCCAAACCAAACAGATCCTTCACTTCTAGAAATAAAAAAGTGCTTAACAGAATTGTAGGGTTACATACCGAAGGATATGGCCATTTGTAATGCAATTCCCACCAGTTAAGTAGCTTCTGCCTAGCATCTTTAGGCAACTTTCCCTTCTTCTTTTTCTTTGAAAGTTCTTGCTTAAGGCTACTCAAATAACCACTATACTTCTTCAGCAAGTGATTTTTAAGTTCACGGTCTTCTGATCTGGGATCAAACTCGGGCAATTCTGTTTCTCCACCACTATTATTGTCTTGATCCTCTTCCGATGAACCAATACCTTCATACTTATCTGCTGCACATTGGCATTAATGCAACAATGTCAATGTAATTTTCTGGTAAACAGGATAATGTAGGGTAAATGATCATGCACTACAAAGCCAAAATGTCGACTTTGGAATATATAGTGGACCTCAACAATTTTGAACATTAAGTTTTACCACATATCTACAAAACTCATAATATTATCTGATATTCAATGTTTGATATAAAATAAGAAACTTCATGTAGAGAGGTGACAATATTGCTTAGTTGGATGAATGAATGCTAAACATATTATTTATATATCAAAAAATCATACAAAAAACAATTATGAAATATTTATATATCAATATTTTAAAAATAAATATTATTTATTTATTATACATCATTAATACCTTGTTCTAATTATGTAGTCTACTCCAACTATTAGCATTATGAGAAAAAATGTATATAATATTAGTAAAAAAATTATATATTATCAGTACATTATCCATAATTCATATTTAATCAATATTAACTCTTTAAAAAGTAATTCAAATTAATAATAAATGATGATTTACTATTATAAATCAATATTGACTCTTTACACTAACAGTACATTAATATCACATATTAATGATTAAGAGGGGATAATCATTATAGATTCTTATATTTTATTTGGTTGTATAAAAGAAAATAAGAAGAGAGAAAGTTAAGAGATGAGTAGAAGAGTGAGGAGCAAGAGAAAAATAAGAAATATAATAAATTTTTGTAATATTTAGTATAAGATAAGAATGAAATAAAATAAAGAAAAATGCTTATTTTTTTCTCTTACGCTTTTATTTAGTTGGATATAAAGTGATAAAATATATAGGATTATGTTTCAAATGATACAATATCTCTAAAAGCTAAAATAAAGTAAGAGAAAGAGAAAAATGTTATTTTATTATTAATTAAATAATAAATGTTATAATTTTAAATTTTATCATACATTTTATTATAATTTCAATTTAATATTTTTTACATTTATAAGAGACTTGAATATGTTATTAGTATTTAAAACCATCAGGTAGAAAAAATAAAAAAATGAGGATATTTGTGATATTTCATGTTAAATCATCATTTCTTCTCCACTTTCTTATTAAACTAAAAGAAAAAGAATTTATGGTAGGTCTGGAAGAGTTTTTATTCACTCATTTCTTTGGTCTTAACAATGAAGGAGGAAAACGTCTTTCTTTCTCTTAAACTTTTATCTCACTCTTTTTTTCTTCATTCTAATTCTATTCTATTAATGAGAGACTTAAATGTAAGTATTATACATAAATAATAGACAAAATATTAACTATATAAAATTTTATGTTGACAATGTACAATTTTTGTTGTTGAATCCTCAACTAAGGCAAACATGACCATTCAATATATTAATTTCGATTATGTTTACCATAATTAATGGATCAAAGATAACAAAAAAACTTAACCGGGAAATGATACTTAATAAATTAGATTGTGATTTTTTAGTTTTCCGGTGATAATTTTGTATTTTTGAAATTCTTAACTAGAACTGATAATAATGTCATGCCACATTAATAATTACCCAATGAATATGTATAATGCAAAACCATAGTAGGCCTTAGCTAGCAAAACCCAAAAATAAAAGGGAATAGCTAGCAAACCCTAGAAGAATATTTTTGTCAGAATTCAGAAGCTTTGGAAAAAGAAGATGATGATGATGAGCAGAGACCCGAACGTGTGAATTTGGGTTTAAGCAAAAAATGCGACTCACTACTACTAATCAACTGAATAATGATAAATAATTAAATATAAATACAGCTTTAAAGCTTTATATCGAGTCGTGATAATAAGACACCAATCCTATAATATATAAAAAATGTGAAATGTAACTTGTCATGTTTGGGACACAAGAAAATAAAAACTGATCATATTTCATTTTCTTCTTAAATTTTTAATAAAATGGATATCTTTACGTCCTACAAGGATTCCTGGATAAATTTTCTTGGAAATCACGTATTTATATAATACAAGTGTTATATCTTTTGTTTCTAAGAAATCCTGTGTAAAAAATCAACAAATTTTCTTGAAAATAATATATTTAAAAAAGTACAAGTATTTTGTCTTTTGTTGAAAAAAAAAGACTCCTTTTAAACTCATTATCATCTGTGTTAAAAGGTACAGAATAAGAAAACCCTTATAAAATGTATTATGATATACTATAGGCTCGTGACTAGGGTTCTGTGCTTGATGAAATATTGAAATAACATCTTGTCTAATCTGGGTCATCTTACCCTCCACCTATTTCAAGGTAGGAATAGCGATAAAGTAAAAAATTTGGTCAAAGTTTCCTGGACTCTTTGAGGACAGAAACACTTGAGATTCCAAATTTCAAGAACAGTAGAACCGAGATTTATATTACGCATAGGCATAGCTGATGACTACAGTTAAGTCAATAATGATTAATTAGTTTAATATTTCTTTGATACTATCACCTTAAGAAGGAATAACAAATTTAAATATGGTGGTGTTGTTCTATAAAGAGAAAGATAACAAAGTAGTACCAGAGAAGATCCACACGGGTCCATTGCAAAGCAAATTAAGCTGAGTTTCTATCTTCCTCATGAAATGCATTGCCTCTTGTACTGGCCTTGTTAATTCCTCTCTATACTTCACTAGCATGCCATAATATGCTTCCTGTAAAATTAAACACACACCATTAACACTAATAACACTATATATCATAAGGAAAGTAAAGCGCAAAAATAGCAAATGAAAAAAAGTAAAGCAAGCAAAATCCTCCAGTACCATAAATTGGTCAAGTTCTGGGTCCTTTGAATTTTCCCTTGAGTTAAGTGAAGATCGTTGCCGTGCCTCAAACTCTTGCCTCGTCTCAACCAGACGCGTCACCACTTCCGAAGAAGCTCCAACCTGCAATTATTTTTTAGAGAGGGATAAGATAGCAATTAATTTTTACAATATTTTTTCATCCACGGTTTTTCATATATGAGAGACAATCTTGTGCGATAAAACTATTTTTGTATACATAGCAACTGCATTCTTATGTGCTTGAAATCAAAACCTCATCATGCTTAAGTAATAATATTGGGTATAGATACTTAACTAATGGTGATTATATAGTGAAAGATAAAATTAATTAATAATTAATAGGAGGACCTTTTGACAATCAAGGTAAGCTTCAATGAGATTGGAGTACTGAGGATGAGCAATGATTTTAGCTTTTATGTCTTCAACTTCATTAAAACTTTGGCTCCCTCCTTGGTACTGCTGCATAGTGTTTTTCTGAAAATTTCCTCTCATCAAAGGATAGTTGAAAATCGGAGTGAAAAGCTGAGATGTAGTAGAATTAGGAGCTTCACTTTTCACAGCAGATTGTGGTGGTAATTGATCGTATAGAAAACAGTGATGATGATGATCTGATCCACTATCAGATTGAAGATGAAAGTTGTTGATTGAAAATTGATGATGATGATTTTCAAGGCTTGAACCACTAGCCAAAGAAGAGTACAAGAAATTTGGCCTTGGACTTGAACTAGGACCTGTGTTTTCACTCATGTGATTACTAGTATTAGTGTATTCCTCCATCATCTCAAATTACAGTTATAAAAATAGAAAGGAAAAACACTCTAACTCAGCTAACCCAACTATAGCTTGAACAAAAGGAACCACAAAGAGTAGTACTAGTATTACATGTAAGGATATGATATAAATAGGTTAAGCTAGAAAAACCCTACTTTGATATAAATTGATGGAAACGGTTAAGAAATTAAAACCCTAATAAAGAGGAAGGGGTTAATTGGTAATAAATGGCAGGGACCGCATAATAAGCAGTACAAGTTCATTTATGTTGATATATATGGAAGGGGTCCATGTTGAAGGAAATTGAAGCTCAGGGAAATGTATAGTGTGCTTAAAACGTGATGAATAAAGATGATTTGTTGCAATTGTTTATTTTGGGCTGAAGGGTAGGAGAGAAGGGAGACACCAGCGACATTCGAATGTGAAGGACCAGAGAGAGAAAGATGGCGTAGTGCAAACCAGCAATGGATTCATGTTGGCTGATTGACAATATTTCTTTTTGTTGGTCCACCTATAATTGCTCACCTGTTGGCAAGAAGCGGCCGTATAAAAAGCATAGAATAAATAGAAGAAAAGAAAACAAGATAATTTGATAACGGAGTTGGCCAATTATGCCCACATCCTTGAGAATGTTAAACAATAATTAAGATATTATTATAGAATAAGGATTACAAGTACTATGGATAAAGTGCCCATGAGATGCTTCTATCTAGTGACTTAGAGAAATGGACGGGGGAAATGGCAATGAGACTTAACTTGGAGGAGACATTTTTTTAATCGGGAGCTTGAACTAAGTGATTCATTTTTACAAGAAATTCATCAATTGATGCTTTAGGAAAACATACCAGATTTGGGAATGGCGGCACGACAAGTCCAAGCAGTACTCGGTCCGCCCTGCTTACAAACTCCTAACTCACTAAGCCTATCAACAAGCATCCAACAATCAACATCTTCATATACTTTGGAAATCTAAAGCTCCGTTAAAGGTCACTATTTTTGCTTGGCGACTTTTCCAGGACAGATTACCGACTCTTGAGGCTCTCTACAAGTGGGGGTGTCTCTAGCTCATAGAGGAGACCCATATGCACCGTCTGTCGTCTGACCTCTAGGTGTATACTGTCAAAGGAGACCAGCAGAGCACAAGGAGTTGTTATTAGATGAGCCTCCGACCAAATCATACTTCGACACAAACACCACCCCTGAAGAAAAGACGGCGGGGTGTGCACCTGGTAGAACTGGACGCAAGGGCAGATGAAGGAGAACTCCACCCTCAATCGGAGGGAGAGAAAACTTCTCTTCAACTTGGCCCCTCAAAGGAAAATCTAGTGTATATTGGCAGCACTCTCGGCAAGGCTCAAAGGTCCAGGTTAATTAGATGCTTGAAAACCAACAAGGACTTTTTCATATGGTCTACTACGGACATGCCTGGAATTGACCCGTCAATCATTTGCCACCGACTCACAACAACCTTGGGAGCAAGATTGGTGGCCCAAAAGAAAAGGAAGATGGGTGCCGAGAGGAGAGCCGAGGTTACTCGGAAAATATCTAAACTTCTAGTAGTCGGGTTCATTCGATAGATCATGTACACCACCTGGTTATCCAACATAGTGCTGGTCAAGAAATCGTCCGGAAAGTGGCGAATGTGTGTGGATTATACGGATCTGAACAAGGTATAGCCGAAAGACCCGTATTCTCTCCTGAATATTGATCACCTCGTCGACAACTCCTCTGGATATCAATTTTTATCATTCATGGATGCTTACTCTGGATACAATCAGATACCCATGTATCTCTCAGATCAAGACAAAATCGCCTTTATTACACCCAAGGCGGTCTACTGTTATATGGTCATGCCTTTTGGGCTAAAGAACGCTTGGTTACATATCAAAGAATGATGAATATCGTCTTTGAGGATCAGATCAAGAAACCCATGGAGGTTTACATGGACAACATGATTGCCAAAGTCTGCCAGCAGAAGACCATGTAACCATCATGGAAGCCATTTTCAGTCGGTTGCGTAAATTCAATATGTGCCTCAATTCGGAGCAGTGTACATTCGGGGTTGAAGCCAACAAGTTCTTAGGATTTGTGTTAACAAGCCGAGGCATAGAGGCCAACCCACCAAAATGTCAGGCTGTTATCGACAAGCGTAGCCAGCAGTCGGTCAAAGAGGTACAACATTCCATCCCATTTTTTCGACTCCTCAAAAAGAGCAAAACTTTCGACTGGTTAGATGCTTGTGAAGTAGCCTTCTAGACCTTTAAACAATACTTGGCTACTCCTCATATGCTTTCTAAGCTTGAACCTGCTGAGATATTGTACGTCTACTTAGCAGTAACGGAAGAGGCCGTGGCAATGCTCTTGTTAGAGAAAGTGAAGAAGGTCAGCACCCGATATACACCAACAAGGCCTTATAGGGTCCGGAGCTCAGATACCAGAAATTAGAAAAAATTTCTATGCCCTCCTGGTGGCAACAAGACGGCTACGACAGTATTTTCAATCCGATCATGTGGTGGTCAGAACCAACCAATCAATCCTCCAAATCCTGCACAAGCCAGGGCTAGCTGGTAGAATGATCTCTTGGTTTATTGAGCTCTCACAATTTGAAATAAGGTACGAGCCCAGGACATTTATCAAGGGTCATGTCTTGTCCGATTTTGTTGCCGAGCTGACCGCGAAACCCAATAGCCCTAGGAAAATATGGACCATCTATGTCGATGAATCCTCCAACCCTCGGCAAATAGTGATTATTAGCTCGTCGAGTCTCAGATTACGGATGCCTACTAAACAAAGGATATGTTATTGGGAAAATATTTAGCCAAGGTTAAAGAACTGATGACCAAATTTGCAACAACCTCCATCCAACATGTCCCAAAGGAATAGAACGTCCGGACGAATATCTTCTCCAAATTGGCTAGTACGAAGAGTCCGGACAACAATAGATCGGTGGTCCAAGGAATAACTTTGTGACATAGTGTCATAGCAGTTGAACAGATACAGATTCCAGACAACTGGACCAGCCCCATCATCAGGTATTTGCTCAATGGCGAGCTCCTCACTGACTAAAAAGATAGGCAGAGGTTCTTAAGGCATAGTTCATCTTCACACTAGTATAAGGTTGTTTGTATCACCGAGGCTTTTCTGCCCTCATATTTAAATGCCTCGGCCCCGATAGGGCGCGATACGTCCTCCAAAAGATTCATGAAGGTAGTTGTGGCCACCATCTCGGCGGAGCATCTTTGACCAAGAAGGTGCTCCGAGTAGGATATTATTGGCCGACCATGGGAAACGATGCCTCCGATTTAACCAAGAAATGCATACCTTGCTAGTTGTTTGTTGATCTCCACAAGGCCCCGTCTGAAGAGCTGACAACCATTATGACCTCATAGCCATTTTGCAGTTGGGTATGGACATCTTGAGACTATTCTCACCAGCAGACAGACAACTTAAGTTTCTGATAGTGGCAGTAGATTACTTCACTAAATGGATCGAAGCGGAGGCCTTATCCACTATCACGTCAGCCAACATTCGAAAGTTCCCCTGGAGAAACAATATCACACGATTTGGGGTGTCGACCGCGATTATCACTGATAATGAGACTCAATTCTCATATCTGAAATTCGAAGAGTTGTTATCATGTCTTCACATTAAGCTACATTTCACTTCGGTCGAGCACCCTCAGACCAACGGTCAGGCTGAAGTGGCTAATAAGGTCCTCATGTGAGGAGTAAAAAGAAGGTTACAAGAGGCCAAAGGAGCATGGCCAGACTAGTTGCATCACGTTCTTTAGGCTTATCGCACAACCCCTCACTCTACCACCGACGAGTCACCCTTCAACCTCACTTATGGGACCGAACCCATGGTCCTAGTAGAGATCAGCGAGTCCACTTGGCGGACGTTACAATTCAATGAAACCGCCAACTCGGCTATCATGAGGCCCAATCTAGACTGGATAGAAGAGAAAAGATATCAGACTTGAATTAGAGAGATCGCCATCAAAAGAAAGACTACGGATAAGTATAACGCAACTATAGTACCCCGAGAATTCGAAACCGACAGTTTAGTGCTAAGAAGGGCAGACATCGGCAAAACCAAAGGCAAGCTATCACCTGATTGGGAAGAGCCCTACCGAGTAACTGATAAGACCGGCAAGGGGGCCTACAAACTTGAAGACTTGGCAGGAAGGGAGATCCCCCACACTTGGAATGCAACAAACCTACGACAATTTTTTGCTTACAAAATGTAAATTATGTGTATCAGTCCTTTTAGTGTCTGAACAAATGATGTAATCAAATCAGACTTATATGCTAACAATGTATTGTTCAGATGTTTTTCATAAGCCATAGATAGGCGGCCAATAATACACCCCTCAAAGGCATGGGCCAGTCCCTCTTTGACGGTGGTCCAAGTAAAAAATCCAAGCGAGGACCAAGTCCCTTTGGTCGTCAATAATACACCCCTCAAAGGCGTGGGTCAGTCCCCCTTTGACGACGGTTCAATCCTAAAACCCAAGCTATGACCAAGTCCCCTTGGTCGCCAATCATACACCTTACAAAGGTGTGGGCCACTCCCCCTTTGACAGCGGTTCAATCCCAAAACTCAAGTGAGGACCAAGTCCCCTTGGTCGCCAGTCATACACCCCACAAAGGTGTGGGTCAGTCCCCATTTGACGGCGGTTCAATCCCAAAACCCAAGCAAGGACCAAGTTCCCTTGGTCGCCCATAATACAACCCTCAAAGGCATGGGTCAGTCCCCCTTTGACGGCGGTCAGTGAAAAATCAAACTGAGGAAGAAGTCCCCTTAGACGTTAATAACACACCCCTCAAAGGCATGGGCCAGATCCCCTTTGATGACGGTTGAACAATCTTATCCAAAACAACCCGACCAATTTGAATATACATTACGCGGAGAACACAACTTTGTTTGTTAAAGATTATCCTACGTTATGGTTCAAATTTATTGATGGACGTCCGAGCTATCATTGCTTGGAATTATTGAGATTCATATGACCACTCATTACTTATGATTATTTGACGTTTCCACTCAGGTTCAATCATGGACATCCCGACCAGTCATTACGTTAATGGTTATCATACGTTATAGTTCAAATTCATTAATGGAGGTCTGGATGATCATTACTTGAAAATATTAAGATTTATCTTACCATTCATTACTTAATGCTTATCAATTATTATTGTTCAAATTCAGTTATGGATACCTGGACAATTACCTTCAATTATACAAATCACTTGTTATATATTAGTCGAAAATAAAATAATATACAAATTAACAAGGCATGATAAAAATAAAAAAAGGTAGTCTTCATTCATTCATTAAAAGTTGGATTAAATCCGACTAGTTATATAAATAAGGAAATATAAATTATTACCCCCCATCACTTCTACCCGGAACAAGAAGCTTCACCAGGACCTCTTCCTCCTCAGCAACCAGCTCCCCCTCGGGAGTGACCATGGCATCGATCCTAGTCCAAGACCAGCCAGCATCAGGGAAAACTAATCGGACTTGGGAAAAGGCGTTGTCCCACCCCACATTAGCCTCCACAACAACATCATCCTCCAAGTCCTAGTAAGACGCCTTCAGCTGAGCCAGCTCATTGATCAGCTGAGCTATATCAACTCTGGTCGTTTTTCCCATTCCTCTGACAACCTCAACTTGGCCCCAAGTTGACGCCTCTCTTCTTAAGCTCGACTAAGGTGGTCATCCAAAGCGCCTAACTCCCATTGGGAAGCCCCCATTTCCACCTAGGCCTACAAGGCCTCCTCCCAAGCATCCTGAAGTTGGAGTGACATTGCCAATTACTGCTCATCGGCGGTAAGATTTTGCTTTTCCTGGACACTCAGGGCTCCAACATATTTCTTCTCCAATTCATGAAGGTCAGCTGAATGCTACTCTTAGAGATTGGGTAGGGCATTCTCCCCAACCCGAGTGGCCAACACTCTCTCACCCTCGAAGTACTTCGCCATAGAGGCAACCAAAACCCCGACTTCTCGAACTTTCCTCAACAACTCGCTCACGTGCATGAAATCCATGGTCTCTAGCACCCCCGAGTTAAGAAATCCAGTTTCGACCGCCTTGGGGACTCGGTACAAGAAAGAATGTTTGGTAGAAGCTTTTCCTTTGCCGCTTGTAGGGCTCCTCCCTTTGGCAGGATCTTTAGGCCATGGAATAGGAATCCCCACAGGTGCAATTTCTCCCTGGTTAGATCAATTGGATGGACATCCACCGGGGCAGGAGCGACAATGATTAGAGGCTCAAAACAGATAGGTAAAATATTCGTCGGTCTAGTGGATGAGCCATCCACCCGGGTAGGTTCTAGGTGAGCACGCGAATTAATTCTCGCCTTTTTCGTGACCTCCACACTCTTCCTCTTCAAGGTAGCCCTCCTCAAGAGCCCTGGTCGGTAAGATTGATCACCCATAGTCGCTGCTAGAAGAAAAAAAAACAAGTCAGATCATCTAAAAATTACAAAAACATAGCATAAAATCCCATGTGCTCACCGACTTCTGCTTAAAAATTTTGATCCCCTTGGACCAACTTATATCACAATATGACACGACCGTCCTCTATCCAAGATAGCATCTCATTCGCCACCTCCCTTTCCTGAGGATTCAACTAGTCATACGAAAAGCTAAAATATTTGGCCGACTATCAGCCTCATACGCCCAGGTATGATGATCACTTGAACTGTAACCCGAAAAACCCGGTTTTCCAATCCTTCATAGACCCCTCGAAAGGCTGGAAGAGAGCGCACCCGTTTCTAGACTGGAATGATGTCCACGCACGCCAACTCGCGTTATTCTCATCTTTGTTAGTGTTATGTCCCACCCGGAACATCCAAAAGAATAGGCGAAGTGTACATGGACGTTCCATGACCTCAGAATATCTTGAAGGCCCGGATGAACCCCCAAGAGTTAGGATGGAGTTGAGAAGGGACTACTTGGAGGTGCTGCAACACTTCGACATACCATCCATCAATGGGAACCCTCACCCCGATCTGGCAACAGACGTATTCATACATATTGAGGCTACATTGGTCGTTGTTTTCCAATAAGATGTCTTGACAAACCCGTTACTTTTTAGATAGGGTACACCATACAATGTCTTCGGTCGGCTAGGCTAACACATCCATATTAGGATGCTTGTCCTTAGAATAAAATAGGGCGCTGCCAACGACCTCTCGATCCACCCACCATTAAGGAGATTATGGGCCCATCAATTCCTGCGGAAGGGTGTATTGGTTGACACGATCAACAAAGTTCCTAACCATGTGTGACCTGTCACCAGAAGAAGTGTCAGACTCCAAACTAGATATGACATTCAAGATCGGACCCCACTTCTTGCAAAAGGTTGTCCAGTCTAGGACAACAACCTCATCCATGCCATCTTTCTCCTCATGTCATGCAAAAGGGCAGGAAGAGATAGCTGTCGAGGTTGCCCCCATATAGACTGGCGCCTTTGGTGACAGGAAACAGGGGTTGTAAAAATTGGCAGGGGTTCAAACAAGATCTCTAGCTCGTCAGAACTAGAGTATCCGTCGGACATAATTAAAGAAGTAAAAAGAGGAAAGAGGAATTACCGGTTGAAAGGAAAGAAGGCTCTGGAAGGAAAGATTTTTCGCCTGGATTCAGAAATTATTAGAGATTCGGCAAGAAAAATCGCGATTAAACATAATGGACAACATTTAAAATGAGAACCCATATTTATAAGGAAGGATCCAAGCATAGATCTCCTCAGACGCCCAACCCCAAAAACGTATCTACTCGTCCAAAATCACTCATGAGTGATCCAACAGTGGCCCAAGAACCTAGACAACAAACCTGAAATGAGCAGACGCATCGTTTGGATATTCCAAACGTTTAGATAGAATGTCAAGCATCCTTCCATGTGTCCGAAGAGGACAGATAACCATCATGACCCACTCCTGGACCTATATGTTACCCTAGTCCATCAGATCGGAACATCCTGAGTCTTCTAGCTCGGTCCGCTTTCGACCGACCTAATAGACTGACGACAACTGTTCCACCCATGATAAATCCGAGTGTTTCCTAGCCCACCACGGGTGCATGCCTAGGTCTAAGCCTACCATTGTTACCTGCCCATGGCGGGCCAGACCCACTGTAAGCACTATAAATGCTCCTGACGCGTCTTTAATGCTTATAGAACATCAGTAATACATCTGACTCTGTCATTAATGCGCCATAAACCCATTTAATGTTGACTGACATTTTACTTGTCACGCCGCCTGCATATTCTACCTACCCCCCGATCATTCGACAAATGAAGACCTGTAAACAGAGCAAGGACAACCCAACATGTCCACATTGCACCTGCTAGACTCTGACCAATAGTCGGGTGTCATGTCGACGATCTCCAGACTCTATAAATAGAGAGCCTCACACAAGGAATATAATTAATTCTCATTCCCTCATTTATTGTTACACTTATTACTATTACTCTAACTTCTCTCTGATTTACTCTCTCTCTCTAAACATTTACTTACTTGATCGTCGGAGAACCTTTTCAGGTATCTCCCCCGGCAGATCCGGACGTTATTCTGAACAAGACATCTGATCTCCTCCATTCTACTGGGCACTCGTTACCGACCATTCCTCCTAATATAAGATAACACCTCTCAACACCTGTTTTGGTCCTGCAAGTTAACTTATTCAGTTTGGCAACGAATATACAATTGGTTGAACATGAGCATTGCTTTACCCCTTAGTCCCATTCACCACTTTAGTACTTACATGGGCATGGTTATTCACAAGAAATTTGTTGAAAATTATGGAGTGTTTTGGTCCTGCAAGTTAACTTATTCAGTTTGGCGACGAATATACAATTGGTTGAACATGAGCATTGCTTTACCCCTTAGTCCCATTCACCACTTTACTACTTACATGGGCATGGTTATTCATAGGAAACGTTGAAAATTATGGAGTGTCATTTGCCTAGCAACAACTTGGGCTATTTGGCTTTCAAGGAATGACCTCATCTTTCACTCGATTACACCCTCTCCTCATAGTATCCTACATTCTTCTAGGGTTAAATCGTGGCTTTGGATCAATGGATAGAAGGGCAAGGACTTCGTTCTTTATTCTGACTGGATAGTTAATCCTATAGCTTGTCTCAATATTGATTTGTAACTTTCTTAGTTTCCTTATTCTTTTCTTGTATCATTTGTAACTTCTTTCTTTTTTAATAAAATTTCCCTTTGCTAATAAAAAAAGGGACTTGAGTCCAATAAAACTGATGTTCTACACTATTCTAATATTATATTAGGCAATTTGAGAATTAAGTAATAATATATTTCAAATATCTCTAATATTTTTTATTGTATAAAGGAAAAAAATCAAGGAAATATTTAAATTTTAAAATTGACAAGAAAAAGCAAGTGTGGGCTAGGAAATAAGGCCACGCAGATGGCAAATTATTTTTGCTTAAGGCTTAAATATGCTAGAGAATTAACATTGTGGGGTAAAGTCAATTACCTTTTGCTAGCAGCTTAATTTTCTGGGTATCTCCAATGGGTCGCTTTCCCATGTCCATACTCCCTGAAATTTGCAAGCCTCTTGTACAAATAATCTTATACATGAATGCCCACAAAATTACTTTTAAAATAAAAATTATTCTCAATTTTGAGACTAGTTCATAGCATCACGAAATCGCTTTCATTGCCCACGAGTTATCCTATCTAACCTAGCAATGTATCATTGCGTTGTGAGAGTAGTATAGTGCTAAATCTAATGAAGGCACCTAACCATAAAAAGACTGAATTTACCCAATAGATTGACATGTTGAATAAAGTCATTTAAATATTCTATCATAATTAAAAAAACAAGAGCCAGTGAATATTATCTTATAAGGATATGTTAATTGTTAATGTGAGACTTCTTTTATAAACATATTACTCATACTTGGAATTCCAACGGCCCTTAAGTGTGAGTTATTGATATATGGTCATTTCCCCTTGAACGATAACCTTTTTTTGTGAGATACCTTTTTGAGTATAGGACAGTGTGTCAACGTACTAGAGCGCATCCCTTAGAGCTCTATTATGGTATGGTTACAATGCTAATATGTCGTTCCTATGTATCTTTATTAGGAGGAATGAAGGCTAAAATATTTCTCTCTAAAACGGGGAGAGAATTCATTAGTGAAGACTTTCTCCTATATCATATATTTATTTCCCTAAAGAGACAATATTTCTACATGGATTCCTTATGGCTCAATTTTATTCCTTTATGATAGTATCTCATTGATCTTCTCCATATTTGAATAGATTTATCTCTTATTATAGGAACATATCTTAGGAGAAACATGGATTCATTATGTTTAACTTATAGTTTTTTCCACAAAATAATGACATATATTATTTTGTATCATTAATTATCTTTTTAGCATTTTTGATAATTTAGACATGATCTAGCATTTAATGCCCAAAGACATGTTATTTTTGTCATTTATCAATAAATTATTTTGGGATCCTAATTCAAAACCTTTATATCTAAACTTATTTATCAGGTCTGGTACAAAACAAGCTCAAACATTCTAAGAGCTTCATCATAAACGTGTACATGGTATTGCAAACAGAAGATGCCGCCTAGCCTCCACATTGTTAAGAAGACTTTCAACACAAGTCTAAAGGAACCCAGCATTCGAATCCACAAACAACCACCATCCACAACTCTCCTCTGAGTCAAGTCTCTTTGGCTCTGGCATCATTTTTTATGAATGGGTTAGCCCAATATCTACGCTAGACCTAACTAATGAGCTCAAGTGAATAACTATATGTGAATTTGACATTACATATTCAACAAAAACCTTAAGATATTAGGTTTATGTCACTTATATGCACTTCAACTTATCCATTGTTCACCAATATTCATCTGTTGGAGAATTTCTCCATCTATAATCTTTAGATTGAACGCGGAAATCCATATGACCATGGCTTCGTTCCCATAACCTAATGTTTATGCCGACACATAAACCCAAATGGAACAACCATGGTCCATATCGAAGAAACCCCAATTGATTTCATGGTGAAGAAGAAGAACATACATTGATTAATCATTTGGAATCTCAAAGGTATGAGGGTGTGATGATATTCCTGATGTTAGAACGTCTAATGGTTTTTCTTATGCTTCTCTAGAGGGGAATGAGGAATGCCAATGTTAGTGTGCGATGCTTGATGGTGAGAGTGAGTTATATCCTGATGGTGGGTTATTCCACTTGTTGGATAACCTTACTCTAATCCCCTTTTTATCCTCCTTAACCACACACTTAAAACTTGTTGCTCTACAAATGGGGACCATAACCTATAAAAGTAACCCTGAAGCGGTTACTACTTAAGTTGTAATAATTCTGATTCAGTCCCTTCATCAAATCAGAAATTGCCTGAAGGTATCTACACTTATTGTATTTCATGACACATATGCCCTTAGCCACCAAATTAAATTACTGAAGATCATTTTATATTTTGGCTAATTAAATAATGGTCATAACACAATTATAGAATTATATTTGTGACCCATAAATTGTCAGAAATTCTAACAATCTCCCACTGGTCACACATATGATTCTCTATACGTGTTATCCTTATTGCGCGCTTAAATATTGTCATTATGACTCAGGCATACCTAAATTATCCCGTCGATTAGTCAAGTCTCCATATCGAATCACAGTGAATTTCGCCATATCAATCATGACTAATTCATCAATGATCACCAACATTGACACAACTAAATGACATAGATATATCATGAAATGTGTAGCATGAAAATCACATGAATATGATATGTAAATGTCAATTTTCAACTGGTCCTACTTAACTGTAGTGAGATCATTAATAATAACAAAAAACCTTATTATACAAAGCATAAAGACAGAATACCAAACTGAATGATTAATCAACTGAAGTTTGAATACAAAGTATCCATACATAATACTGAAATCACATAGAACATAATAAAATATGTGCACATTCTAACTCCCACTAAACCAAAAAATCCTCACATTTCAAAACACCCATGTGAGCAGTATGCTCATGAAAGACCTTGGTGTGATAGCTATTGCAAGAGGATCCGCAATCATGGAGTTAGTGCCTAAATGTTCTATGGAAAGTTGTCCACTTTGTACTTTCTCCTTAACAACTAGGAACTTAATGTCGATGTGTTTCGACTTTGCTGAACTCCTATTGTTGTTGGAGAACATGGTTGATTTATTGTCACAATATAACTTTAGTGGTCTTTCAATTCTCTCCACAATTCGCAGCCCAGTGACAAAATTTCTCAGCCATGATGACTGAAGTGATGCCTCATAACATGTTAGATATTAAGTTGCCATGGTGGATGAAGCAACAAGGTTTTGCTTGGCAGAACGCCAAGAAACTGCACCACCAGCTAACAGATAAACATAGCCCGAAGTAGATCGTCGACTATCTTGGCATCCCGCAAAATCGGAGTCATAATACTCAATGATCTCTAATTGGTCGGATCTTCTATATGTGAGCATATAGTCTTATGTTCCCTTTAAGTACCTCATGACCCTTCTGGCTACTTTCCAATGGTTCATTCCTGGATTACTCATATATCTGCCTAAAATCCCAACTATGAATGTTATATCCGAACGCGTACATACTTTAGCATACATGAGACTCCCTATAGCTGATGCGTAAGGGATCTTTTGCATTTTCTGAATTTACAGATTTCCTTTAGGGTATTGATTGAGACTAAATTTGTCTCCCTTAGCAACTGTAGTATCCATTGCTTTACAGTCCGGCATGCCATATCTTTTAAGTATCTTTTTTATATAGCTCTTTTATGATAATCCAAGAATACCTCGAGATTTGCTTCGGTGTATCTGAATTCCTAATACAAATGAAGCTTCACCAAGATCCTTCATTTCAAAATTACTGGATAGAAATTTCTTGGTTTCAAATAAGGTACCCACATCATTAGTGGCAAGCAGTATGTCATCCACAAACAAGAGCAAGAAAATATACTTGCTCCCACTGAACTTGTGATACACACAATCCTCGACTGAATTCATCTCAAAACCAAAAGAGAGAATCACCTCATGAAATTTGTGGTACCATTGACGAGACGCCTGTTTTAGCCCATAGATGGATTTTGTCAATTTGCAAACCATATTCTTTCGGTCTCCCGTTATAAAGTTTTCTGGTTGCACCATATAAGTCATTTCATCAATGTTTCCATTGAGAAAAGCTGTTTTGACATCCATCTGATGAAGCTCCAAATCATAATGTGCTACAAGAGCCATGATTGTCCTTAGAGAGTCTTTCGTTAAAACTGGAGAGAAAGTCTCATTATAGTCAATCTCTTCCTTCTAGTAAAACCCTTAGCTACAAGACGCACATTATACCTCTCCATATTACCATTAGAATCCCGCTTGGTCTTAAAAATCCATTTGCAACCAATGGGTTTCTTACCTTCTGGTAATGGGACAAGTTTCTAAACTTTATTGTCTTGCATGGATTTATACTCCTCTTTCATTGCTTCAATCCACTTTTCCGAATTGGAACTTTGGATGGCTTCACGAACATTTAATGGATCATTATCCATTAAGCCATCACCCTCATGTTCCAGGAGAAAGCAAATGTAATCATCCGGAATTGCATTTCTCCTTTCTCTAGTGGATCTACGCAAAGCTATAGGCTCTTGCACCTCTTGTCCATGTTCTTGAGGGTTTTGAGTTTGTCCTTCATGAATTACTAACTCACCTTGATCAGGGAAGGTTTCATCAGCTATGTCTTGAGGAGGTTCCAAATTTGCTTCATCAAAAGCAACCATATGAATCGCATCTGGAATAGATACGGATTTTTCCTCTAAGACAAAGTTTCTACCCTTATATTCCCCTTCAAACTCAATATCCGCAAAGAACGTGGTTGTACCCGTCTCAAATATGGATTTTAAATTTGGATCATAAAATTTTTAGCCCCTTGACTTTTCAGAGTAACCACTAAAATAACTGCTCCCTATACGGGAGTCCAATTTCTTTTCATGAGGCCTATAAGGCCTTGCCTCAGCTGGACATCCCCACACATGAAAATGCTTTAGACTTGGCTTTCGCCCAGTCCAATGCTCATAAGGTGTTTTAGCAGTTGCC
>NC_032018.1:5949686-5949948 GCF_001865875.1 Lupinus angustifolius
TATTCGTATGTATCAATTCTAAGACGTCTGAAACTCTATATGCACCATATTTCGATTGTTTGGTCTGTTTTCCTTTTATGCATTTGACGCAAACTTTAAGGTTTGTGAAGTCAATGGAATCCAAAATCCCATCTGACACAAGATACTCAATTCTCTTTTGAGGAATGTGACCTAGGCGCTTGTGCCATAATGCACTTGAATTATTATTTTCAATTTTACGCTTAGTACCACAAGATTCCACATTCAGGGTTTCGCTATAGTT
>NC_032018.1:5950048-5954921 GCF_001865875.1 Lupinus angustifolius
ATAAGAAACAGAAATTAAGTTCCGTCTAAAAGACTGTACAACAAAAGTGTCTTTCAAATCCAAATAAAAAACAGTACATAATAACAATCTAAAATGTCCTATAGCTTCCACTTCTACCGACTTTCCATCGCCAATGTAGATGTGTCTTTCAATATAATTAGGCTTTTGGTAGCTCAACCAACCCTGCATTGAAACACTGATGTTAGAAGTTGAACCAGAGTCTAACCACCAGGTGTTTCCAGGTACTGAAGTTAAATTGACCTGAGAAGAGACAAAAGCAAGAAATGTACCTTTCTTAGCACGCTAGGCATGATACTTTACACATTTCTTCTTTTGATGTCCAGTTCCTTTGCAAAAGTAACAGATATTATCCTGCTTCTGTTTCTTTTGCACTGGACCCTTAGCAGCTTCATTATTGGGCTCTGAAGTGATTTTCCTTTTGCCTTTGTCCTTAAAGGTAGTACCATAATGGGCACTTTCAGTCCTTTCTCGCTTCAGTCTTTCCTCTTCTTGGACACAAAATGAAATCTTTCCTCTTCTTGCACACAAAATGAAATGAGCTCATTTAGAGTCCATTTCTCCCTTTGACAGTTATAAGAAATCTTAAACTGATTGAATTGTGCAGGAAGGGAAAGTAAGACCAAATGTATGAGTAAGTCTTCCGACATCTCAAGCTTAAGGGCCTTAAGTTTTGAAGCAATGTTGGACATTCCCATAATGTATTCCCTTATGTTTCCCTTGCCTTGATACCTCATGGAAATCAAGTTCTGTAATAGAGTACTTGTTTCCGCCTTATCGCTCTTTGCAAAGCGTTTTTCAATCTCAGCAAGGAAAGTTTTGGCACTGTTTATCTCATCCGAGATAGTACCCTTAAAGACCTCTGGAATGTCGCGCTTAATAATCATCAGACTCATGCGATTAGAGTTATCCCACTTCTCATAATCCTTCCTCTCTTCAGAGGCACTGGATTCCGTAGGAGAAGGGGGTTGCTCTACCCTTAATGCATAGTCCAGATCCATGCAGCCAAGAACAATTTCATGTTCTCTTTCCAGTCCTTAAAATTTTCTCAATTAAGGCCCGGAACTGAATTCAAATTTGCAGATATAGAAGCAATTGATGTAGTTGAATTAGACAAAAGACAAAATATTAAAATACGCTCACAACTTAATATCAAGTCTTTGGACAGTGATATCAACTGCAAGTGGTACTCTTGTTGTAATGATCAAATATTTATAATAAGGCATGTCAACTGACAAATCCCTCTTTGGATTGATCCATCAGTCACATGTACAAAAATTTAGAATTATAACATGTTTATCATCACAGATGTGTATGATCTTCGGCCAAATAATAACTTTCCTTTGGGCCAGCTAATACTCGCATGAATAATAATACACACTTATATCTAATATTCCTTATGAGTTATATCCATGAGAGAGATCACTTTGGCGACATTTCACTTCAATTTGCTCACGTGAAATAAATTTCCAGGTTTGTTCGAGAGATCGTCTTCATATAGCAAAGTGACAAAATGACCTCACCAATCTAGTCTCTACCAGACAACCTTAATGGACAACCAAATAACAATTAAAAAACCAATGCATGAAGATACCAAAGCCCCATACACTTTATCGTACTCTCGCTTGGGCGAGGTACTCTCGCTTGGACGAGGTACTCTCGCTTGGGCGAGATACTCTCGTGTCGCGCCCCGATTTTCTGTCAAACACCAAGGACGAGCATGACGATGAGGATAGGATGAGGAGTATAATGAGGATCAGGAAGAGGTTGAGGATGAGGAAGAGGATGACGATGAGGGTAGGATGAGGACGAGGATGAGTCAGTTTGCAAAAGAGTATGGGAGGCTGATAGATCTTCTCCTCACACTCGTGGACAATGTGGCCCTAAAAGCTATTGGAATACCGAGCTGAGAATCTTCGAATTCCCAAATGTTGATATCGCACCTACTATCAAAGAATATGAAGTCTTACTAGAAAGACCAATGCCAGATAGACTGAGGGTATATATGTTCACTAAACCGGTGGAGGTTAATGAAGATACTATTGAGAAAATTATAAAGGTGTGACCTGAACCATCTAGTATTATAAAGCATGTTAAATCAATTAATTATTTACACAAAAAGTTTTTGTTTTTATTTTTGTGTCTGACAAGAGTTCGTCATGCTCCTACGTATCCCCAGGTGCAATAGGGGAATCAAATGGGTTTTTCTGAAGAAGCATATTGCCAAAATGGAAGAGCAATAAATTCGGGAAATGTTCAAACCAGCTTTTGCTCTCACCATTTATGGGATGGATTTTAGTTAATGAAAAGTGGTTTGACTTATATCATCTTATCCATATTAGTGAGAAAGAAGAGGTAGTATGACAGTCAATCACCGCTTTCTTACTAACATGATAATAAATAAAAAATAAGTTCAAAGGCTAATTCTTTCCAATGTTTGGGCATCGAAAGGGTTTTCTATGTTTTGACCGCAAAAACGTGGTGGCGACTCCAAATAAGTCGTTTGACCGGTTTTGGCAAAAAATCGGGGCGCGACAGCTGGCGACTCCACAAGGGAACTTCCTAAGAGAGTTAGGCCTGAAGCAACTAATCGCATAAATTCACGTGTACCCCTTAAAGCTTTTTTTTTTCTTTCTTCTTGCCTTTTCTGTATATATTTAATTGTGCTCATGTATATATGTTTGTGAGTTTGTTTTGCAATGTTGGGGGGTTTCATCTAAAAAGGTTTGTATACTTCTCACATACAACACGTAAGTACACAATGTCTTCGCACGCACATATGCCCTATACCTGGGTATTAAAGATATCCTTTTTAGGATTAGAAGGGACACTTGCCTTGTCGGTGCCGGCCTAGAGCCTAATCTTGTATTGGCGTGATGAACCGATCAGACTGTTACCGGTATCATGGGTTAGACGCTCGATGGGGCTTGATCCCTCCCGTTTCTAACTTATGATATTTGGATTCTCTTTTCATTTGTGAGAGGGATGCAGTTTGGTGGCCTTTTAGGAGTCTAGAACTTACCAATGTGTCCACTTTAGACATGCCCTAGTATCCTATCCTAGGAATGTGGCTTATAGTTGTATCCATCATAGGACTTACCCATATGAAGCACAAGAAGCATACTTCCTACCCTCACATTATTTTATTATTTGGCTCTTCATCCTTATTTTAACGTATTTTTATCATGACGACGACATATTCACAAACATACTCAAAATGAGACCTCATATCCCAAGAGTAGTTTTATAAAGTTAGGGACAAGAAAGTCATTGTCCATAGTCAAGCTGAACGATATGAAATAATATATCATAGTAATTCATATTTTGTGATGAGGGTTGTGTTGCCTGTGGACAGGCCTTGACCCTTGGGGCCTGCACTTTGCACTTATGATTTGACATTTATAAAATATTGTATTATCATGCATTTCATGCATTCATTTATGGCATTTTACTAACTCTTGTCCCATAGCTTTTTCAGGTTTGTTCGAGAGATCGTCTTCATATAGAAAAGTGACAAGATGACCTCACCAATTTTAGTCTCTACTAGTGTTCCGTGCCCAAGAAAATGTGCAAAAGCATATATGCATAGTAATGATGTCGGTTTCTTGATTGATTGCATCCCCAGAATACTAGATGAGATACAAGAGCAGTTTGCAAAAGAGTATGGGAGGCTGATAGATCTTCTCCTCACACTCGTGGACAATGTGGCCCTAAAAGCTATTGGAATACCGAGCTGAGAATCTTCGAATTCCCAAATGTTGATATCGCACCTACTATCAAAGAATATGAAGTCTTACTAGAAAGACCAATGCCAGATAGACTGAGGGTATATATGTTCACTAAACCGGTGGAGGTTAATGAAGATACTATTGAGAAAATTATAAAGGTGTGACCTGAACCATCTAGTATTATAAAGCATGCCAGAACTATAGGTCTCAAATGGGTTTTTCTGAAGAAGCATATTGCCAAAATGGAAGAGCAATAAATTCGGGAAATGTTCAAACCAGCTTTTGCTCTCACCATTTATGGGATGGTCATGTTTCCTTTCCTGAATGACATGATAGACCAATCAGCGTTCGATGTTTTTTACAAGTTTATTCGCTTTGGAGTCAACCCAACACCTGCCATACATGTTGAGTCTTTTCTATCATTCCATAAATGTCACTTAAGAGGCGGTAATAAAATCAGGTGTTGTGTTCAATTAAGGAGGGAGATACAACTTTGTCCTACATCACTTTACCCATTTTGAATAAAAGAATAGGTAGCACGACAATCGCTCATCACTTTTTATTAAATAGGATAATGAGATAAGGACTTGATATATAATGTCTTATCCTTATTAGAGAGAAAGGAGAGGAAGTACGACAATCGCTTACCACTTTCCTGCTAACATGATAATAACATAATACTCAAGTTGATACTCTTTCTCTAACCTTAGTACTGAAAAAATATTTTTCTCTTATTTGATTAATTTTATGAAAAATTTATTATTTCAAAGGTTTACATCATAAAATACTAATGATTGTGGCTCTTGATTATTTCAAAGATTCATGTCATAAAATATTAATGATTCTGACCTTCGATTATTTCAAAAACTCATATCATACCATATTAATGATTGTGACTCTCAATTATTTCAAAAACTCATATCATACTGTATTAATGATTGCGACTCTTAATTCATATATTAAGTACAATTTCAAAAAAAGAGTATCTTATTTATTGATGGTTCAAATAAATATGACATATTAATTATCGACGGCTTTTTTATATTTACAAGAAACGACATTAATGAATAATTGATTACTTTATTTTGAAATTTGTCAAAAATGAATCTTTTATTAAAAGTTAGGGT
>NC_032018.1:5955021-5955238 GCF_001865875.1 Lupinus angustifolius
TTCTTCTTTTTGTATAAGGATGAAGAAGCTCCTGAAGGGGCTGTAGAATCAGCAAGGAGGGCTTTACAAAAATTCCGCTTATTCGGAGAAAATGAGTTGGATTATTTCAAAAACTCATATCATACCATATTAATGATTGTGACTCTCAATTATTTCAAAAACTCATATCATACTGTATTAATGATTGCGACTCTTAATTCATATATTAAGTACAATT
>NC_032018.1:5955338-5964917 GCF_001865875.1 Lupinus angustifolius
CAAAAACTCATATCATACCATATTAATGATTGAGACTCTCGATTATTTCAAAAACTCATATCATACCGTATTAATGATTGTGACTCTTAATTCAAATATTAAGTATAATTTCAAAAATGAGTATCTTATTTATTGATGGTTCAAATAAATATGACATATTAATTATTGACGGCTTTTTTATATTTACAAGAAACGACATTAATGAATAATTGATTACTTTATTTTGAAATTTGTCAAAAATGAATCTTTTATTAAAAGTTAGGGTGAGACTTTAAAAGATAAGGACGACACTGACCATCTACCACGTTCACCGATCTCCCAAATTCTTACTCAAACTCTAGAAAATTTTAAGAGTTTTAATTTATTTAATAAAATTTATCCTAAAACTCTTAAGTATATAACACAAGTTTGTTAACACTTTTTTTATGACATAAACTGATATAAAAACCTATATATAATAATAAATTAAAACTCTTAAAACTCTTAAGTATATAACACAAGTTTGTTAACACTTTTTTCATGACATAAACTCATATAAAAACCTATATATAATACAAATAACAAACCATAAGACATACAAAAATAATAATAAAATGACGTGAAACGTAAACAATAACCACATTACCAAGCGGCCCTAGAACAGGCTCATAGAAGAGGAGATGAGATAGCGGCAAACCATCGGTTAGACATGGAAATGGCCAATCACTGAGAAGATCGACTTGCTTCTGATTTGAAGGATCTTATGGGGACTTACGATGAACTCGTGAATAAACAAAAAGAATGGACCGCGGGATGGGATGAAACTCTCATAGAATCTGAACGGGCCAAAGAACAATGGCAAAGGAGATGCAATGACATGATTAATGGGCTCGGGGATTTTACAGATGATTGGTTACAAATTTTTGATGGGGCCAGATATGATCTTAATGCATACCCCGACATTAATGGAAGACTAGCATTAGAAGCATTCCTATCTGATTGCTCCAGAGTAGCCCGACAGCTAAGAAGATGGAGAAAGGAAAGCAACGGAGAGTTTCATTTCTAATATGTATTTGTATGTGTAAGATTTTGAATTAGAGGAAAACGGAATAAAATGTCTAATGTAAAATCCCTTTACTCTGTGTAATCTTTCAAAAATGAATGAAATATCAAAATATTTTCACCTTCACTCAAAGGCATCACTTATATGCATGTAAAAAAAGGGCTAATTGACACAAACTACTTATACACTGCTAGAGACTAGTCTTAAGATGCAATCTTGGTCCGAAACCTAGAGTTTCCTCTAAAGATTGTCATCAACCGCATGCGACCTAGGGATTGCGCTTCCTAATCATCAAATGCGGGATGAAGTGCTTTGCTATATTGAAGGGTCTCTCTGCAAGCCAGGTAAACCATTCGAATAAACTAACCTCAGTGTTAAATACTTCTTGTCATTAGGTATTGCCACTATTGCCTCAAAGCACCAATATAACACTCGGTCTCAAGCAAAGAAAATGGAAGAATCTGTAACAAGTGACGACAGCAGGTCCGATTTAGCAGAGCTTAAAGCACAAATGAATGAAATGTTCAACATGCTGAAGGCTTTGCAAAGTGAGAAAGGGAAGAGCACTCAAACTATCAATGCGGGACCACAGAGAAATCCCCCTCAATTGTCTAAAGGCAACTCTGGTCAAGGAGTTGGTACGAGCCAACAAAAGGAAGAGGCAACAAAGTGGCCATTCTATGGTATGCCCCCTGATTATGTCCCACTTTACGAGGATGAACTGAATGAACCACACAAACAATCTAATGCTCATCTGGAGCAACCAACACCCCCGGCGGGCATCAACGGGCATGATGAAGACCCCACTTATGAACCCTCTCCAAAGGCTGCATGTAATAAACATGCACCACACAATTCTGGAACATACCATAGGCAAACAACTCGAGGGGCCCAATTTGGGACAATGCTGGAGCAGAAAACTTAAATCTAATTGAGGAGAGGCTCAGAGCAATAGAGGGAGCAAGTTTTCTGGGCCTTTAGAATGCGTTTGAGATGTGTCTCGTGCCGGATGTGGTGCTGCCTCCAAAGTTCAATGTGCCGGAATTTGAAAAGTACAACGGAACAACTTGCCCAAAGAGCCACTTACACATGTATGCTCGGAAAATGTCAGCATACCACGGAGATGACAAGCTGCTAATCCACTGCTTCCAGGATAGTCTAGCTGGGGCAGCAATGAACTAGTACATTCGTCTTGAGAAGGCCAACATTCGGACATTTCTGGACCTATCTAATGCATTTGTTCGACAATTCAAATACAACGAAGATGCTGCACCTGAAAGGACACAGTTACAGAACATGTCTAAGAAGCCTCAAGAAAGCTTCAAAGAGTATACACAACATTGGAGGGGGTTAGCCTCTCAGATGCTTCCAAGGCTAGAAGAAGAGGAACAACTCTCTATCTTTGTTGACACTTTGCAAAATCCCTACTACGATGGCCTAGTAGCTGCCATGGCCTCTGGCTTCAACGCTCTAATAAGAGTGAGGGAAAAGATCGAAATCGAGATCAAGAGTGGGAAGATCATAGATGACCAATCAAATACCAAAAAACCAGGGTTCATGAAGAAGAAGGAAGGTGAGACACATTTTGTATCCAACGACTCCAAGAAGCAATCAAACAACAATTATCAGTATCAGTCACGCACAAACAACTATCAACACCAGCAATCAAGAACTCCAAACAACACATACACTACTACCACCCAAAATAGGGGATATACACCACAGGACAAGAGAACGGTGTTTGATCCTATCCATGTGTCGTACGCAGACATATTCACAAACCTTATGGGAGAAAGGATTATAGCTCCAATTCCGGGAAGAATTCCTGAAAATCCAGGGCCATGGTTAGACCCTAATGTCTCATGCGCATACCACTCTCGAACTGTAGGGCATTCCATAGAGAATTGCAGAGCCTTGAAATTCAAGGTACAGCACCTCATCGACTCGAAATGGCTCAATTTTAGACAATCAGCGCCAAATGTCAGTAACAATCCTCTGCCAAATCATGGGGTGAATGTTGTTGAAGAGGTCCAAGAGGAATCTTTTCTGAAGGATGTGTCCGAAATACGCACACCGATGAAAGTTATCTTCAAGGAAATGTGCAACCAGGGTATGATTGAGGTGTTAAAAGAAACTGAAGATGGTGAAGGATGTTGTGAGATGCATGGTTTAGCAGGCCATGTAATTGAGAATTGTGCGGAATTTAAAATGCTATTACAAAAAATGATGGATACCAAATTGATGGTTGTGGGGAGAAGGTCGACATGCCCAGAAGTCAATGTAGTAGGAGATAATGAAGATATATAACAACATCCATTCTAGCATTGGTTCAATTCAAACCAGTGTTGAGTATTCCAAGGGGTATATCACTAGATATGACTCAACCACAATGGTTCCCATACCTCACGAAAATGGATCCCATGGTAGCAGACATACCTCACCCGTTTCCATATGAATCCGACAAAGCAGTACCTTGGAGGTATGGCGGGGAGGTCATCACACTACCAGAACATCCATTAGAGGTAACCAATGTTGCTGAGTCAGCAGAATTACCCGGAGAGAGTCTATGGACCTCCAAAGACTGGAAAAAACATGGTCACCATCTATAAGGGAAAAGAGAAGGTTGATGCTACAGCAATCCCTGAAATTGGCCAAGAAGGATCGACCATGGAGGAGTTAAAAGATGGTCAAGAGATTTCTAATGAGCAAGCCAATGAATTCTTGAAATTTATAAAGCAAAGCGAATATAAGGTGGTTGATCAGTTAAGGCGCACACCTGCTAGAATATCTATACTTTCATTGCTAATGGATTCAGAGCCTCATAGGAATGTGCTACTTAAAATTTTAAATCATGCCCATGTCAGTCAAGACATAACTACAGATAAGCTGGGGGGGGCATCATGAATAACATTGTTGTTGACAATTTTATATCCTTCAGGGATCAGGAAATACCTCACGAAGGGAATGGCCACATCAACCCTCTCCACATCTCTGTCATGTTCCAAGACTGTGTGATTGGAAAAGTCCTCATAGATAATGGTTCTTCTTTGAATGTGATGACTAAGAGAATGTTGTCTAGACTCCCTGTCAACTACTCGCATATGAGGCCAAGTGTCATGATTGTTAAGGCATTTGATGGGTCCAAGAGAGAAGTCATGGGAGAAATTGCATTGCCCATAAAAATTGGGCCTTGTACTTTCCAGATTCTTTTCCAAGTGATGGATATAAACCCAACATACAACTATTTGCTAGGAAGGCCATGGATCCATACTGGAGGAGTAGTTCCCTCAACCTTGCATCAACGGATCAAATTCATCATTAATGGCAAGTTGTTGATAATAATGGGTGAAGAGGATATGCTGGTATCTAGGCCCTTTGACACCCCATATATTGAAGCGGCCGAGGAAGCACTTGAAACCTCATTCTTTCCAGGCTTTGGAAATTGCTAACACCACCTTTGTAGAAGGAGCATCGATGATAGGGCCAAATCCATCTAAAGCAGCCTTAATGATGATTAAGGAAGGATACTAGCCAGGGAAAGGCCTAGGCAAATATGGGCAAGGAGTAGAGGACATAATGATACCCATCGGAAACAAGAGCCGCTTTGGTCTGGGCTATAATCCAACCAAGGCCGACAAGACAAGGATAAAGGAAGAAGCAAAAAGGAAAGGGTGGGCCTGCATGGGACAGTTTGAGTATAAGAAGGCAGATTTCCCTATTCCACACACCAATCCATATTTCGTCAGCGCAGGGATTGAGTCTCAGGGATCAGCGTCCATGCTTGAAGGGGAATGCTCAAATCAGTCAGATTGTTATATTTTCCAGTGCACCCCAGGAACCGCTCTCACCAACTGGGTTGAAGTCGAGGCACCATCATCAGTCTTCTGGGAAGACAAGTAATCTAGTGTTGTACTCCATTAGCCATTCATAGAGCTTTTGGATGTTGTTGTTTCTTTGTTTAAGATTGAATTTTCATTTTTCATTATGTATTGGTACAATTTCAATGAATTAATTCATGCATTTGCAATTTTCACATCATATAACACCATATCATCCAAACATTAATCTTTCCATTCATATTTTTGTTTTCACCCTTTATTTCTCGTTTATTTCCTTTCCACAAAAACACAAAAAATAACCAATAAAACACCCAAAAAAATCAACATAAAAACTGACATGACCTACTGTAATGCAGATCTAAAAATGAGTCCGAAAATAATGACCATGTTAATAATAATTCATACAACTTTGATCATCCTATAAACTTGGTAGGAGAGGGAGATAGTGAAGATGATTGGGAAGCATCTCCTGAGTTATTAAGATTGGTTGAACAAGAGGGTAGAGAGATTGAACCCCATGATGAGCCTATCGAGCTAATGAATCTAGGGACAGAGGATGACAAGAAAGAGATCAAAGTAGGCACTCTGATGGACCCGAGTGAAAGGAACAAGCTAATCAAATTACTACATAAGTACAAGGATGTCTTAGCTTGGTCCTATAGCGATATGCCAGGTCTGGATCGCAGTATAGTGGAACAAAAATTACCTCTGAAACCCGAGTCTTTACCAGTTAAGCAGAAACTAAGAAGAATGAAGCCAAGTCTCTCTCTTAGGGTGAAAGACGAAATCCAAAAATGGTTAACATCTGGATTCATAAATGTTGCGGAGTACCCCGAATGGGTGGCAAATGTGGTCGTTGTACCGAAGAAATGGGGGAAACTTCGAATATGTGTTGACTACCCGGACCTCAACAAGGCAAGCCCAAAGGATGATTTTCCAGTACCCCATATAGATGTACTGGTGGACGACACGGCAGACCATGCACTATTCTCGTTTATGGACGGATATTCTGGTTACCACCAAATCAAGATGGCAGAAGAGGATGTAGAGAAGACCACTTTCATCACAATATGGGGAACCTACTGCTATCAGGTTATGCCATTTGGTCTAAGAAATGCCATGACCACATACCAGCGTGTCATGGTTGCTCTTTTCCATGACATGATGCATAAAGAGGTTCAAGTCTATGTCGATGACATAATATGCAAATCAAAGACTGAAGGGGAGCATGTGGGAAACCTACAGAAGCTGCTCAAAAGATTACGAGATTATAACCTCAAACTGAACCCCGCCAAGTGTAGTTTCGGGGTCAAGTCAAATCGAGTTCTCGGCTTTATAGTCAGTCAGAGGGGCATTGAGGTCGATCCTGAAAAGGTGAAAGCTATCACTGAGATGCTTCCTCCGAAAACAAAGAAAGAAGTCGGAAGTTTCCTAGGTAGGCTGAACTACATCTCCAGATTCATATCACAGTTGACAGCTACGTGTCAGCTCATCTTCAAGCTCCTGAGGAAGAACCAGCCCGTCAAATGGAATGAAGAACGTCAAAAGGCTTTTGAAAAAATTAAGCAGTACCTTTTAAACCCACCCGTATTAATGCCTCCGGTACATGGGCGGTCGTTGATAATGTACCTAACAGTATTGGAAGACTCTATGCGGTGTGTGTTGGCTCAACATGACGAATCTGGCAAGAAAGAGCGGGCTATTTACTACTTGAGTATGAAGTTCACGGACTGTGAGAAAAGATATTCCTTACTGGAACGCACATGTTGTGCATTAGCTTGGGCATCATGCCGACTAAGGCAATATATGTTGAGTCACACTACATGGCTTGTGTCCAAAATGGACCCGATGAAACATATTTTTGAGAAACCGATGTTGACGGGCAGAATCGCCAGGTGGCAAGTACTATTATCATAATATGACATTGTCTATGTCACCCAAAAGGCGATCAAAGGAAGTGCACTTGCTGACTACTTAGCCCATCAGCTGATAGAAGGACATGGGTCAATGCATCAAGAGTTTCCTGATGAAGGTATCATGACATTGTCCTCAGAAGATCAAGAAGAAGACAAAAAATGGACACTCGTATTTGATGGAGCCTCCAATGCGTTTGGACATGGGGTAGGAGCAGTATTGGTATCTCCTCATGGCAATTTCATTCCTATCACTGCCAGACTATGTTTCGACTGCACCAACAATATAGCTGAGTATGAGGCATGCGCCTTAGGCTTACAAGCAGCTATAGAATCAAAAGCAAAAATCCTCGAAGTTTTCGGAGACTCCGCTCTAGTAATCCACCAAGTAAAGGAAGAATGGGAAACTCGTGATAGCAAGCTGATACCTTATAGAGATCACATACGAAGGTTAGTTGAGCAATTCGAGCAGGTTGATTTCTACCACATCCCTAGAGAAGACAACTGATTAGTCGATGCGCTATCAACATTATCCTCCATGTTCCACATCAGTGGAAATGAAATGACCAACCACTCATCAGTATAGGAAGCAGAAGTCAACCAGCTTATTGCAATGTGATACAAGTAGAAGAAGATGGCAAACCTTGGTACCATGATATAAAAGAATACATCAAGAAAAAAGAATACCCTCCAGGTTCCTCGGAGAATGATAAAAGGACCTTAAGAAGATTGGCCATGAGTTTCTTCCTAAACGAAGAAGTGCTTTACAAAAGGAATCATGACATGGTACTCCTTAGGTGTGTCGAAGCGAAAGAGGCGGAAGCAATCCTTACTGATGTACATGAGAGCTCGTTTGGGACCCATGCAAATGGACATGCCATGGCTAGGAGGATATTACTGGTTAACGATAGAGACTAATTGTTGTAACCATGTAAGGAAATGCCACAAATGTCATATTTATGCTGACAATATCAATGCACCCCCAAATCCATTTAATGTTCTTTCAGCGCCATGGCCTTTCTCTATGTGGGGAATGGATGTCATAGGACCCATCGAGCCTAAAGCCTCAAACGAACATCGGTTCATCCTGGTGGCGTGCCGCTATGGTCTACCAAGTAAAATAATCACGGATAATGCCACCAACCTGAATAACAAGCTGATGAGTGAGACATGTGAAAATTTCAAGATCAAGCATCATACATCTTCGCCCTACCGTGCTAAGATGAATGGCGCAGTTGAGGCTGCTAATAAAAATATAAAGAAGATTGTCCAAAAGATGGTAGTTACTTATAAGGATTGGCATGAAATGTCGCCTTTCGCCTTGCATGGATATCGTACTTCCATTCGTACTTCCACAGGGGCCACCCCTTACTCCCTAGTATACGGAATGGAAGCAGTCCTTCCTATAGAGGTAGAGATTCCATCATTAAGAATTATCGCGGAACCGGAATTATAAGAAGCAGAATGGGTCCAAGCCCGATATGATCAACTAAACTTAATTGAAAGAAAAAGGTTAGTCGCTGTGTGCCATGGGCAACTTTATCAGAGGAGAATAATGAAAGCATATGCGAAGAAAGTTCGCCCACACCAATTTCAAGTAGGAGACATGGTGTTGAAGAAGATCTTACTAATTCAAAAGGACCACAAGGGGAAATGGACTCTGTATTATGATGGGCCTTATGTAGTGAAGAAAGTTTTCTCTAGTGGAGCCTTAATACTGACTCACATGGATGGAAATGACCTGCACCTGTCAGTAAACTCAGATGCTGTGAAAAAATATTATGCTTAGAGAGTTTCCCTTGGAAACATAATGAAGAAACATAACATATTTATCAATCAAGGTTTTATTGATGCATTATATACTGTCATTTTTATTTGTTGTCTTGCATGGAGAATGATGTAAATAAAACCCAACCAATGTAAATTTGGATAGATCAGACCGATGATACGAGGTTTCTTTGAAACTTCCCAAACACTACGGAGATGCCACTAGTTACCCCCTTTGAGCCCAGATATTGTGAAAGGAGATCTTTGTCTAAAAAATATAAAAAAAACACAACCCCTCAATATTTATAACTCGGGGACGGTAGTTGTCCAGCTATTTCAATTCGAATTTTGAAGTAGTTTAGAATAGGTCAAGGAGAAAGGAGAAAGATGGGATGGGAAACACATGTTTTGAGCCTCAAACCTTCTTTGATAACCACAGCCAGGCCCCAATACAAGCCCGAAAGGCCTCGTGGGGGATTGATCTATTCAGAATACATATATCAGGGTAAAAAACAAACTGACTCCAAATAAATGAACATAAAAAAGAGGACAATTATTTTTCAAGATAAAATCGTTCGCGCAATGCATTAATATTTCTTTCAAAAGTTCAGACTCAAATAAAAGGGGAACCTCTCTAGCCCAAGTCATACATGACACTGGGGCAATGTTTGGTAGTCACTAATGAATAACACTGGGGCAGATTGTTTTGGATGATTTCGTGCAAGTGAAAGTATTCATGTACGGTCAGAAAATATCAAGCAATCAAATGCTGGGGCAATTTTGATGAATTGTTGAAGACTCATTCCAAGCTCATTGGTCAAATTGTATATTGAAGGTTAACATGGCTCATTATATAGGGCAACAAAAGGATATGCAGAACACCTCAAGCCCATAGGCCCCACTTCAACCAACCATAGGATCATGCATTTCATTATAACATGCATAGCATATTCCACCTTTCCAAATATTCTACATACAAAATTGCTTTATTGAATTTGTACCATACTATGAAAGTGAA
>NC_032018.1:5970017-5982757 GCF_001865875.1 Lupinus angustifolius
ACCTTTGAAATAATAAATTTTTCATAAAATTAATCAAATAAGAGAAAAATATTTTTTCAGTACTAAGGTTAGAGAAAGAGTATCAACTTGAGTATTATGTTATTATCATGTTAGCAGGAAAGTGGTAAGCGATTGTCGTACTTCCTCTCCTTTCTCTCTAATAAGGATAAGACAATATATATCAAGTCATTATCTCATTATCCTATTTAATAAAAAGCGGTGAGTGGTTGTCGTACTGCCTATTCTTTTATTCAAAATGGGTAAAGTGATGTAGGACAAAGCTGTATCTCCATCCTTAACCTTATCAACTGACAATTTGAGTCCATTTTTTATTTATTATCATGTTAGTAAGAAAGCGGTGAGTGGTTGTCGTACTACCTCTTCTTTCTCACTAATATGGATAAGATGATATAAGTCAAAACACTTTTCATTAACTAAAATCAATCAACATACAAATGTTTTCTACTTAAGAACTACGTAAATCGTGATTTCCCTATTGCACCTGGGGATACGTAGGAGCATGACGAACTTTTGTCAGACACAAAAATAAAAACAAAAACTTTTTTTCTGTAAATAATTAATTGATTTAACAAGCTTTAGGGTATATCGAGTTCCATGCGATTATTGCGGGTACTGTTTGATAACGGGCGAACGGGGTGCTAATACCTTCCATGATTCGTAACCGATTCCCGAGTCCAGAGATCTAGTTCAAAGGCCAAGTATTTCCAATATTTGGGCATCGAAAGGGTTTTCTATGTTTTGACCGCAAAAACGTGGTGGCGACTCCAAATCAGTTGTGTGACCGGTGTTTGACCGAAAATCGGGGCGCGGCATCTCGCTTGAGCGCAATAGAAGCCAATGCTTCTGTTTGGCTCTCGCTTGAGCGAGACATTCTCGCTTGAGCGAGCCTTATGTCGCCCGTACACTTGCTTGGGTGAGCTGTCGCTTGTGCGAGGATCTTCTCGCTTAAGCGCAATATAAGCCAATGCTTCTGTTTAGCTCTCGCTTAGGCGAGACACTCTCGCTTGAGCGAGAGCACTGCGACAGAACACAACATTGCGATTTCTGTATCGCTGTTCTTCAAAAAATTACCCAAAAATTCAAGAAAACAGCAGAAAAACAATATTCATTCATTTCGAATCTATCTATATTCATATGAAAAAAGCATAAATGTTTCTCCTAATCGATCCATGGCATAAATGAAAACACCAAAACCCTAAATCAATTCAAATTTTGGGGTAGAAAAGCAAGAACCGTAATTTCACTCATGAATCAAATTGGGGTGGCTCTGATACCACTTGTTGGAGAATTTCCCCATCTATAATCCTTAGATTGAACGTGAAAATCCTTATGACCATGGCTTCATTCCCATAACCTAATGTTTATGCTGATACATAAACCCAAATGGAACAACCATGATCCAGACCTAAGAAACCTCAATTGATTTTATGGTGAAGAAGAAGAACATACCTTGATTAGTCATTTGGAATCTCGAAAGTATGAGGGTGTGATGATCTTCCAGATGTTAGAGCGCCTAATAATTTTCCTTATGCTTCTCTAGAGGGGAATGAGAAATGTCAATGTTAGTGTGTGATGCTTGATGGTGAGAGTGAGTTATATCCTGATGGTGGGTTATTCCACTTGTTGGATAACCTTACTCTAACCCCCTTTTTATCCTCCTTAACCACACACTTAAAACCTGTTGCTCTACAAATGGGGATCATAACCCATAAAAGTAACCCCGAAGCGGTTACTACTTAAGTTGCAATAATTCTGATTCAGTCCCTTCATTAAATCAGAAATTGTCTGAAGGTATCTACACTTATTGTACTTCATGACACATATGTCCTTAGCCACCAAATTAAATTACTGAAGATCATTTTATATTTTAGCTAATTAAATAATAACCATAACACAATTATAGAATTATATTTGTGACCCATAAATTGTGAGAAATTCTAATATTATCCATATATTACTCACACTTGAAATTCTAAGTGTTATTACACACCTATATTAGACAAAAATGACACCAGATAGGCATCAGGTGCTTCTTATCCTTTTGATTAAGAGCAGATATACTTTTGCGTGATATAAGGGACGAGGCACCCATCTTTTTGTGCCTGCCACTATCAAATATGGTAAATCTTTCTAACATTGGTTCAAAAAATATTATTCTAGAATATATGATTCTTATATATATATATGCTTAATAGGAGACTATACTAGTGGACCCATGTCTGCCATTAAATCATATCAAATATGTTTAGCAGCCACCATTTCCATATTTAATTATTCGTAATACAAGCTTTGTTGCGTAAGAAAGACAAAGTCACAAAGCTAAGAATTAACAAAAAAGGACAGTAATAATAGAGGAGGGGGTTGAACGTTATCTTTAACTACTTGTAAAGCAAACTATTCAAACTTTCATAGTTAGAATCCTAGGGGATTATGCTTAGCTTTTGATTCACAAATTGATCAACAGCTGAAATGATGTGGAACAATATCATCCACTATTACTTTCCTTGTTAGGTTCTACTAAAATCACCACCAAACAATATCAAAATAAGAGAGAGTTAAGCGTCCTTAGCAACTTAGTTAGTCAATGAAAGGTTTCATTTTTCTATTAACTTTAAGAATAAATTACACTGACACCCCCTGAGTTTTAGCGAAATTATACGAACCACCTCTCACTTTTTTACACCTATAAAACCCCCTATTTTTTATACTTTCATTACATTGACCACCCCTACATGAGAAATAAGTTTAATATCTTAAACAAAAAACGTGATAAATACAATTAAGTTAAACAAAACATGATATATTATGAAGATAAGTTCAAATAATATACAAATCAATGTGTCTTTATTATTTTTTGTTACAGAATGCATCAAAAATTCTAAAGAGATATTGTTTAAATCGCTATTGTAATATATCATAACGAACCAAAAATAATAAAGATACATTGATTTGTATATTATTTAGACTTGTCTCCATAATATATCATGTTTTGTTTAACTTAGTTGCATTTATCACATTTTTTTATTTAAAATATTAAACATATTTCTCATATACAGATGGTCAATGTAATAAAAGTATAAAAAATAAGGTATTTGTGCATGGGTAAAAAATGAGGGACGGTTGATATAATTCGGTGTAATTTATTCTAACTTTAATTATTAAAGGAAAGTTACGTGATTTGGTCACTTAAAGTTGATGTGAGTAGTACAGTGACCCGCACTATCAATCGACAAAACTATTACAGATAAAAGCAGATGGATATTTGTGAGAAAGGAGACAGGGAAAATTTGTATAAATAAAAACTAGTCTACCAAGAGAATGGTGACAAAGTAATAAGCTATGAGACATAAATGTTCGAATTCAAACTTCAGAAGTGTGGTTTGACATTTTCCATTCTCTTTCTTTTCATCACTTATAAGCCATTTTATGAACATTTTTTGTGTGAATATTTACATAACATTTTTTCCACTATAGCTTCTTAACAAATATAAGTAAAGATTTAATATATATACATGGATAGTGTAAGTGTTTTTTTACACTATTAGCAAATTCTCAGCATTCATATATTAGGTACTATTAATTTTCAAACAAAAGTATTATAAATCAATGATAGATAATATGCTGACAGTGTAAAAAACTTTAAATTATTAATGAGATTTTAAACTCTATAAGTAAACCCGTGAGAAGATTCCCCATAGGAAGGAAAGAGAAAAATGACCACATATTTAGAAATAAGAAAATCCTAACAATCATAGTTACATGTGGCAAAATTATTGATGGTCCACCCAAATTAAATTTATTAAAATTCATCTTTTTAGAGCTAATGAATTTAAATGAATATAATATAATGGATGGTGTTAATAATGAATGAATTCAAATCTATCCATCATATCCAATGAATATTCATGAGTATATTCATTTAGATGGATACCCAATTCATTCAAAAAATAAAAATAATTTTTTTTAATCATCAAGGAACATACAGACCCAACTTTGTTATGCAAACCCAACGTGTAAAGTATAATCAATGTTATTAATATTGTACCGGTCAAAATATTGGTATAGCGGTAGAATGGTTCAAACCACATATCGGTGAAGTTAGATATATATATTTTATGCTAATATTAATGTTAAAAAGTTAATAAAGATTACAATAATAACTTTTATTTATACCACAGTATAAAAAATGTATATTGTAAACATATTTTAGATGTATAAAAAAGGTAGTAGTTGTGTTTGATCATCCATAACAATATTTTGTAAAAAATAAATGATTTTTATTAAAAAATAATTTGAAATGAAATCAGTCGGTATGACCAGTACGGTTCAATTGAAAATCGATTGATGTGGCCGATTTTTACCAATATAATTCTATGATCAGTATAAATTTGTATCATAACAGTACTAAGACCGGTTCACTAGTTCACCTGTTGAATGGCCGGCACAAACCAGTTTTTATACCAATGATATAAACTACTCTGTTTATAACAAAAAGATTCATCCAACATTATTGTCTTTTTTATCAAAGTATTCTTTAAAAAAGTTTCAATAAGTATTGATATAACATTTTTGTGTCATGATTGAACCCAAGAAAAAATGCATAATTGCACAATACAATAGTATCTTTTACTTCAACTACATTGTTGCCTTTCATGACTTTCACATGTAAATTTAAATATTGAGATTTTTAAAATGATTTTAAAAAATGATTTATTAAATAATAATTTTAAAAGAATTTTTTCCTCCAAAAAATGTTTGAGTTCAAATTAAAAAAAATGAATTGGATATTTTTTCATCCAAACAATTAAAATAGATATATGGATGAATTGGAATCTAGTGGATATAGAGGGATTGGATAATTTAGAAATGTGGTTTTATAGATTTAAATGAATTGGTGGATGACTTTCCACCCATCCATTATTATCCAAATTTATATTCGTCCAATTGTCACCATTAATCTAAGTCACGGAATATTGGGACTTGAGAGTTGAGACCTAGATTGAAACAGGTCAAGTAAATATTATATATATATATATATTATATATATATATATATATATACCACATCAAAACTATAATATAAAGGTATTGATATAGTAATATAAGATCCTACTAGATTTATAGAATAACCAAAATATAAAATGTTCAATTCTTGTGAGTAACATATGTTGGAAGGGATATCCACACACCGAAAATGATTAGTTCATTTCCTAAAAGGTGGGATATACTATTTATAGGAACAAAAAAAAGTTTAACACAAAAATGTATTTTAAGAATTCAATATTTATGGTTAAAAAAATTTATATTGTCTATTATTCATTATTGTTATGTATAACTTTGTTTTAGAGACAATTATAACTAACATATTAATAATAAATAATATCCTTACAATATAAAAAAATTAGATCCAAAGATATTTATATTAAATTCATATTTTAGTAATTAATTAATTAATGATAACTTAGAAGTAATATTTGTCATCGACATATTCTATAAAGATTTATAGGTTAAATTATATAACTAAAGTTAATAATTAATCAATAGAATACAATTGTGAATTTGTGATATGTGTTATGTATAAAAAGATTTATACATTAATTTTACTTAACAATATCTCATTTTCCAAATATGCTACTTTTACTATAGCTGCGTCAAACTGTGTAATACATAAATATATTATGAAGGCGATGACTAGCATACTACAAGTCTAGGGCTTCATTTAGCTGTATAAGATAAAATAAGAAGAAAGAACTAGATGAGAAAGAGATTAAAAAGGAAAAATAGAATATATTTTTGTGTTGTTTGGTTTGAGATAAAAAGAAAAGAAAGAGAAGAGAAAGATTTATATGAAGTTTATTGAATAGAATAGAGATATGTTATATTATAGATCTTATCTCACAACAACAAAAACATGTTATGTCAATTAAAAAAATAAATATTAATTATTCTTTTATTTTTGTTTTATTGTGATTGATGAAAGACAAATTTGAGACATACTATAGAACAGTATATCTTTCTTCAGTTTTATCTCCAAAATTGGAGAGAAACATAATGTGCATCTCCACTTGACTTTTCTCTCTCTCTTTCAATCCTCTCCTCTAAACCAAAGGAGGGTATTTCTCTTCATTCTATCTTCCTTCCTTCAATTTCTTTCATCTTTCTATCCTACGAAATGGAAGAAGAGATACCCAATAATATCTGAATTCAGAAACAATTCACTGTTGTTCACTTTAGGTTTGAGTTTCTGAGTGTATCTGCATTTTCAGTGTCGTTATATCCTCGGTGTACTATCACTGGACCCATATGCTAGATATGGCCCACTTATGGTGTCGTTTCAAGGAAGACGCGCGAGAACTGCGCGGGAGCTGTTTCCCAATGCACTGCACCATAATCTCTGCGGCTCTGTGCTCCCACGCTTTAGACAAAGAAACGAGTTTTTTTCTTCAGTGACAAACAACATAAAGAAAACAAAGTACGTACTATGAGTTTTATAAGTTTTATTACACATAATTCATTATTCATATTTAATTATAATTTTCAAAAAATATAATTTAAATAAATATTGAACAAATGTAGTTATTATGTTTAAATATTTAAACTAATAATACATAAATATTATACTCTAATTGAAAAGGGTAGTATTTTATTTGTACGTTTACTCAATTATTAGGTAGTTTTCTAATTGCCTATGACACACGAGATATATAACTACAGTTAACGCATAATTATCATCATGTAATATTTTTTAAGCCCTCAATTATTTCATAATAATACAATTCTACATAATAAAAAAATTATATAATAAAATAAAAAGAAATTAAATAAATTAATTAAGGAGAAAAATAAATAAAAAATTTAATATTTTATATAAAGTTGAACAAATCATGTTAGATTATAATTTTTTAGACATTAAAAATCATGTTACATTATAATTTATTTGAGACATAACCCAATAGAAATATCTACAAGTTTGGTGGGTAAACGGGCTGGACAAATCATACATTTAGAAGAAATCTATATATCATACCCGCTAAAAAGTATGAGCTCTGGAGACGTGTATATAAACATTGTATATTTTACCATCTATACTATGAACATATGGAATGGAAAAACACATTATATTTTGATTAAGGATTTAACTTTTAAATAAATATGAAAATATGATTAATTTAGGGTTTAGTGATTTGGTGTTGAACATAATTCTTTTTAACCTTAGTTACGTTTAAATTAAATGATAAAATTTCTATAACAACTCATAGATTATTATATAAATTATAAATAAATATTTATAAAAACTTCATACCCAAAATTATATATTATGAAATAATTGAATAAATATGATAGTCATATTGCACAAATAATGACAATTGTGGATCCACTATAATCAACTATTTAAAATATCGTGGTACTTTTAGAATTGGCACACGAACCCTCCCACACCTTTGAATAACAACACAAATTTCATCTTTGATTTATTATTGCTCTGCACCAATACTATTAACCTATTGTTTTTCATTTCTTGTTGTCCAAATTATTACAACAATCAGCTTATTTATTTGTATTGTGGTGACGAGTTTAAATCCTAAATACAATCACTTATTTACGATGATAAGATTGTGTGCTTAAGTTATTCTCAAACACTACTATACGTGAGTCTGGTGCAATTTTCTATCCAATTCCGTATGTAGGAGTCTGCATCGTTGTGCACATATTTGTATGTATTATATCATTGTTTGGCCTAATTAATTTTGTCTAGAATTTGTTTGTTTTAATGTTCAATGCAAGGGGTTAAAGTGTAAACACATCTTCTCTCCCATGATTTGTATCATTTCATATGTTATAAATTTTGATTGGTTAGAAAAATATTTAATTATTAAATTTTAACTTAAATATATTTTTTAACTCATGAAAAACTCATAACATATGAAATAGATGAGGGATCCACTTACTCTAAAAGTATGTTTTTTAAACTTACTCCAAGAGTAAGTTTTTTAAATTTTCTCCCCATCTTAGCCATTAATTCTAGAGAAATCAAATAATTTGAATCAGTGATCTAAATCATTAGATGTCCCTAGAATTAGTAGCTCGGATGAGAAATAAGTTTAAAAAAATTACTAAGATTTACATTGAACTCAATGAAATGACACATATTATAGAACACATGTGCATCCATTCAAAGTTAAACATATTGGGATGTTGCCATGTTGCCATATCCTACCTGACTACTTCATTGGGCCAAAGGCTGTTAACAATCTCATCCTTTCAAACTGACAGAGACCAATTTCTGTTTAGTGAAAGCAATAGAGTGATCACTATGCGCCCATGTGGGGAGTGGGCTCCAGCGATAGGTGACAACGGAACCTTCATGCATCCATGGTAGAGATAGAAATAGCACTCTACAATCGGGCCCAATCATCATCTTTGCTATCATCATATTCAACTCCTAAATAAATAAATAATATCACAATCTTTAAAGTTTTGTTACATCATTCATATATTATTTGTTATTTATTTTTTATTTTTTAGTATTATTAAGGATATTCTTCAACGCTAAGAGTAACAAACTAACTTTTTTGGATGTGTGATTATTGCTCTAATAAATATAGTTCACAGTAATTGAATTTTTGATTTTTTGATCTTTTTCTGATCTAGTAAACTTTTATATAACTAAAGAAATATCTACTTAATATATTATTTTTATTTAAAATCAATAATATTTAACATATAAATGATATAATATAAAAGGCTATTACATGATGCATGGACTATCTGCAATAATTTTATCCATATAGGAACAAATCACTGTGTTCTAAATGCATACATATCTAATTATAAATATGACACGTCAAATATTTTAAACTCTCCAAATAACTCCTAAACTCTCTTTATTTATGATTCTTGAACGTAAAATTGAATTAATTTTGATCTACAATTTTTAGGAAACTTGAATAACTTAAAATGAAAATGGTAAAGTTTTGAGTATAGAAGTGTCTATATTTAAACAACAACTTGGTGTTAAAAATTAGTTTTTCTCATTATTGTTGGAAACTTGCGGTTGAATTATGTTACACTATGTAATGATTTTATATAGCTAAATTTTCATTTTTATAATTTATTTTTTATTAATGTATTATGCTACAAAATAATGTAAGTGACCAATTAAAAACATGGGTCAAATATTAACTTATGATTATACTTCATACTTTTATTTGGTTTATCATGAAGTAAAATATCTTAAAAATAATTTTGGTTATATCTTTACGTTATATTTAATTAGTCCTAGAGTATCTTCTTAATAAAACTTTTAAGACATATAAATATTGGGGTTTATGAGGAAAAAAATTAAAGCTTAATGAGTTTACTTAAACTTTCGAATTTGAAATCCCTTGCATATTAGATATACTAGTTTTTATTTAAGTAGGATTGGATATATTTAAAACAAACACTCTAAAAAATATTTTTTCATGCACACATAGCATAATCGAAATAATAAGAAATTTTTAAAATTTTCTTTTCCTTAGATAACAAAAATGTTAGTATAATTTTTTATTCAATTATAATTAATCATATTTGTTATGTTTATGATATTAGTCATGATACTTTAATTCTATGTCAGAGCATTTAATGGTGAATTGATAGTAAGTAGATGATTGAATTTATTAAATATCAATTTTAGAGGTTTTAATACTATTCTGTGTAAAAGAATATATTATTGGTAAATAGTAAATAAAATGACTTCAATTATCTGTACATTTTGAAAAGAATTAATTTTAACTATACGCTATGGAATAAATCGTATTGTATATATAAAAAGCACATATTCAAAACAACATATCTAAATGTATCCTAGTAATAATAGTCACTAATCGTCAGTAGAAAAATGGAGAGAGAAAATAGATAGAGTGAGCGGTTGTAAGTTGTAGATGGTCTTTCTCTATCTTGTCAATGATTAAGACTTATATAAGGGAATTGTTGTAAAAAAACAAGATAAAAAGTAAAATGAAATAAAATTATATATTTCTATTTATATCAATAATAATATTTGTATTCTTTAGTGTAAAAATAATATTTTTCCCTCTATTAATAGAAATTATTCTTATGCCTCGTCGGGAACCAATCTTTTATCCCATGAAAGTGTGTCACTCAAAGTATTATTGCTTATAATTGATTAAAAAAAATATATTTAAGTTAAAAATTTAATAATTAAATGTTTTCTAACTAATTACAAGTAATGTGATATATATTTTTTGATATAGAAGATATTCTCCCGTCTATGGGCAGGGTCATTATTTTATTGATTTGATGGCTTCTTAATTAAAAGTAATAATAGACCATCCTCTTTCATAAATGAAAACAAACTTCATTTATTAAACTTCTGGTTTCGAACCTTCCCTTTTCATAAATGAAAACAAAATTTCATTAACCTTGCATATCTTTGTTTTTTATATAGTTTATTTTTTATTTTATTCATTTTATAATAGAGATGGAGAAGAACGTTTTTATGTAAGTTTGAACTTATGTTCTACAGTTATATTAACTCAAGTCAATCAAAATATGTTATTTAATATGAAAAAAATATATAAAACATAAACTAAATATTTTATATTATTTCAAGAAATATTATTAGATAGGAATATGATGACAGTGTATCCTTTTCCATATTAAGTCAGTTGAATCTTGAAAACAAGTCACATGAAGTCACCCATTTTTTATACATACGTGTTCCTGTTCTACAAAGACCTAATTAGTTATGACGAATGTCTAATCCAAGCTGAGGCCCAAAACTAAAAAACCAAGCATATAAAACACATACCATCTGAACAAATTCAAGTTACAGAATTTGAGACGTGGAACACCATAGAAATTAGGCAAACTCAGTACACATTAAATGAGTTGAGGTTTTGAAGAACAAAGAAGTGCATAATGTATATACATGTAATCAAAAGGAATGCATAATGACGATGCGAGTGAAAGTATGTCCAAAAGTTAGTGTATCGAATAGGAGTAGAGTTTGATGAGACCATAGCTATTAACCTGGCCTTGAAATGTTTACTAAGTATATGCCAAAGTTACTCTCATGTTACATGTTTTTTCAAGATAGAGATATGGTCGCAAGTTTTGATTGGGGATTTGGTATGAGTTTAATTTATATAAAGTAAGCACATCAAAGGTAAGTTTAGCAACAGGCTTATTAATACGAGCTTGGAAGCAAGATTTGGTGACCATATCATCTTGCAGAAATAGGATGTATTATGCCTCATTCTTATTGAATTTGAAGAACCAAAACAGGTTCTATTTATACAAGCAAAGATTGCCAGGATTGCTTGGAAAGCAAGCAAAAACAGAATTAACTAACTTAACAGAAAAAGGCGCCAAACAAACTGCAACTAACTTCCTAACTCTCAAGGCAGAAAACAGAAAACCAAACTAAAGACAAAATCAGGAGGAGGTACTGTAAAAGCCCCCTTCAAACTGGTGAGTATATGTTAATTACTCCCAGTTTGGAAAGCAAGTAATGAAAAGGTGTAGGATCCAATGGTTTGGTTAGGATATCTGCATATTGCTCAGAAGAAGAGATTGGAAGTAAATGGAATAAATGTTGAAGAAGCCTTTCTCGAACTACATGGCAATCTATCTCAATGTGCTTGGTGCGTTCATGGAATACATTGTTGTTTGCAATGTGACAAGCTGAAGTATTGTCACAGTATAGTAAGGCAGGAGAAGTATAGACAATTTGAAGTGATTGCATAAGGTAGGTGATCCATTGAAGCTCACAAGATGTGGAGGCAAGGGCCCTGTACTCTGCCTCTGAGGATGATCTGGCCACGGTTTGTTGCTTCTTGGATTTCCAAGATATGAGAGAATCACCTAAGAAAACACAAAAACCAGAAATAGATTTCCTTGTATCTAAACATGTTGCCCAATCAGAATCAGAAAAAGCTTTTAAAATGAGTTTAGAGGAAGAGGGATAGAAGAGTCCTTGACCAGGAGATGACTTTATATATCTCAAAATTCTAGTTAGAGCTTGGTGTTGAGTTGTTGTAGGGGAGGCCATGAATTGAGTGAGCTGCTGGACAGCAAAAGAGAGATCTGGTCTGGTATTTGTCAAATAGAGAAGCCTTCCAACCAATCTTCTATATGAGGCAGGATCAGGATGAGGCTCACCATCTCCTTGATATAATCTTGTTGTTCTGACCATTGGTGTCACTGCTGGCTTGGAAGAGAGAAAACCTGTGTCTGATAAAATATCTAGAGCATATTTTCGTTGGCACAAAGTGATGCCCTTACTATTTCTAGCTATCTCAAGACCAAGAAATTTTTTTAAAGGACCAAGATCTTTAATTCGAAAAAGGTTATGTAAGTGATGCTTAACAAAATCAATTTCAGAGGAGTTTGTGCCAGCTAAAATGAGATCATCCACATATATGAGTAATGCTGTAAAGTGATGTGATGCAGACTTAGTAAATAGAGAATGATCATGTTGAGATTGAATATAACCAAGGGAAAAAAAGAGTTGAGGACAACTTATGATACCATTGCCTACTTGCTTGTTTGAGGCCATAGATGGATTTGTGTAACTTGCATACTTGGTTGGGTTTGTGGCCAACAACTCCAGGGGGTATGGCCATGTATACCTCTTCATGTAAATCTCCATGAAGGAAGGCATTGTTGATGTCAAGTTGGTGTAGAGTCCAGTTTTGAGAAGAGGCAATGGCAAGT
>NC_032018.1:5982857-5988813 GCF_001865875.1 Lupinus angustifolius
AATAGGTGGAACTGTCTTTATCTCCTTGTTTAATGGAGTGAACTTCTTGCAGTAAATTGGACATCCTAAAGTAGTTACCCTTAGCAAATCTATCCCTTAGGTCTTGCCAAAGCTCTTGAGCACTATCTATGCATACAATGCTTTGTGCAATTTGAGGTGTTAAGGTCCTTGTGATCCAAGAAACCACCATTGTATTACATCTTTCCCATATGTCAAAATCTGGATCAGTGTTCTTGGGCATCCTAATTGAGCCATCAACGAATTTGTATTTATTCTTTGAGAGCAAGGCTCTTCTCATGGATTTACTCCATGTGTAGTAATTCCCTCCTTCCAGTGGTGGGGATACGAGGATGAATCCTGGGTTCTCTCCAGGATGGAGATAGTATGGACTACAAGGATTTTTGAGGATCAATTCTGGAAGGATTAGGAGCTGTGATTTCTTGTGAGTCATCAAAGTCTATGTCTGCCATGGCTTCTTGATGTGCAGCAAAGATTCAGAACAGAAAGCAAGAATGAATTTGGTGAGAGATGTGATACCTTTTCTGGTTTACAAACAGAGTTTCTTATGCCAATGATGAGTGTTCTGTAAGATGAGTATGGAGGTCACCTTCTTGTCTTCCTCCTTTAAGAATGGATTTTGATGAAGATTGAGTGAATGTTATGCGCAGCAGAGCTCTCAAATTGAGAGCTCTGATACCATCTTGCAGAAATAGGATGTATTATGCCTCATTCTTATTGAATTTGAAGAACCAAAACATGTTCTATTATACAAGCAAAGATTGCCAGGATTGCTTGGAAAGCAAGCAAAAACAGAATTAACTAACTTAACAGAAAAAGGCGCCAAACAAACTGCAACTAACTTCCTAACTCTCAAGGCAGAAAACAGAGAAACCAAACCAAGGACAGAATCAGGAGGAGGTACTATAAAATATCATTTATTGAATATATGCTGCATCATATTTTGTTTGTGTATTGAGAAAAAAATATACGCAGTGAAACATACAGTAGCCACAAAGTTAATATTTCAAAGAAAATGACCATCAAATAATTTCAGGAAACTTAAAATGATCATCACGTTGGTTCTTACAAAGACTTATTTGGTATCCATGTGAATCTTTCCAAGAACAAATTTATGCTACCTAGTGGTTATTTAAACCTTGAGACACTTATTTGGTTGTCATTTTCCTTGAACGACTAACTTGATAGCCACTATATCTTTGGAGGACCAATATAACGTTTTAATAAAAATATAACTCAAATTTTAGAGGAATTTATTGTGTAGTTATAACATTGTTAGTGTCAAGACTTATTTATTAGACGGTAAAATATTAACATTAAAATGATCTCACTACAACAATATAGATGAAAGTAGGGTAAACTTGTTGTATTAGAAAGGAATGTTCAATGAGGTTCTCATTTGATGGGTCTGTGAATGGTATATATACATAGTTTTACCCTTCCAAGCGAAAAAATTATTTCACAAGGATAGATGCATGAGTTTAAACCTTGTACGCATAATTGAAGTCTCACAACTTGTGCAAAGAAATTAATGTGAGCCAAACGAGACCCACCTTTCTTAGGAAAGCATGAGGGAAATTCTTTCCTTCTTGGATTAGACATGTAGAATGAGTTATTTCTTCTTCTGATGAATTGACATGATAACTTAAGAGAGAATTATTTATTTCTCGTATTGGAGGATTTGTATGTGATTTAAAAAGGGGTTTACTTTCTTTTTAAAAAGAGGTGTGTGGATCAAAGATAAGGAGAAATGATTTGTTGTCTTTATTGGAAGGAGTCGCGATAACATTAAAAAATAACACTTAAAGGCTATAATGCTATATGGGAGTTTCCTTATTGGTATAAGCATATTCCATTATTGCCTAGCTTATTATAGGGAATCATTTGAATTCGAACTACAACACTTGTGGCATGCGCAATCAACATTATGAAACGCATGGAAAGTTACCTTATATGTCAAATGAGTTATGACCGTGTTAAACAATTTCCTTACATGACTATCATGAAGTGAAGAGTGTGGTTTTGTTTCCTTTTTATAGGAAATACGTTGAACTTTGACATCATTGACCATATGACTCATCATCAAACCATTCAAGTTCAAATTCAAGAGAGTTGTGATTGTAGTAAAGAATGTTTTATTTGTTTCATTCTATAGGTAGTTTTTGAATTCAAAATAATAACACTTTGTAAGAAAATTCGTGTGGGGTTGGGGCTGATTACAATCAGCTATTAGTTAGTTTTTATTGTCTTAATTAGGCCATTAAAGTATATTTATTTTATGCAATTTTTGTGGAGCCATGTAGGTAGCCACAAAACTATATGTAATAATTCATTTCCCATGAAATAAGAAGTTTGGATTAAATCTTTGTTAGTTGAGTCTTGCTCATACATTTAGAAGTGGCGTTCATAGGCTTATCACCATTAGTGTGGCGTCTTACATTTTGTTCTTATCAATGATCATTACTTGTGGCAAACTTCATCGACTTATCCAGCTACTTTTCTTGTTGTGCGCCTTCCCCCTTTATTCTTATCCATTTTCTTTTATTCAAACATAAAAATAAAAACACAAAAATATATACTAAATATTAAATATTGGCTTAAAAGAAAAAGAGAATGATGTGGCCAAGTAAAATGAGTGACTATAGTGGAACCTTTTTTGTAGCCGGTAAAATGAGTGGCTATAGTGTAACCTCTTTTGTAGCCAATGAGAAGAAGAGGTTGTGGTGAAGCATCTTTGTTTTTGGCCATAGGATCCTCAAGGCTTTGGCTATAAATAGGAATGCTCCAAGCCATTGTAAGACACACCAATATTCTAGCCTTAGTGCATATTCTCTCTTCTTCTCTTGTTCTAATATTGTGAGGAATATTTTAGTGTTTAAGATATAAGTGAGTGAGAGTGATATTGGGTGTACTTGGGTTTTGGGAAGTGAGTGAAACACTTGAGTGAACTTGTAATTCTCTTTTATCATAGTGATAATATCATTGTTGCTCTTCAACCGTGGACGTAGGCAAATTGCTGAACCACGTTAATTTCTCGGTGTCATTTTCTCTATTATATTTTCTCCATATGTCTTCCGCATCAACAAACTGGTATCAGAGCTCGTAGAGCTCTTGCATGCTAAGCCGTACGATCTAAAAGAAAATTCTTAGTATGCTCTGTGTTTGCAGCATTGTCTGATCTTACACACCAGAAAAGAATTGTTCTTGTTACTAGAAAGGTATAATAGTGTGAAAGTGCATGTCTAGGAAAGTTCTGTCTTAGGAAAGACCTGGTATTTAAGCGTGTCTGTTAAGACCCACCTCTCTTTCCTGGGAGCTTTCCTGGTGTATGTTCACGGACTACGATACTGTTCTGGTATACGGTTATCATGGCGAGTGCTAAATTTGATTTGGAGAAATTTAATGGAGAAAATGATTTCAACCTATGGCGATTGAAGATGAAGGCTCTACTAGTTCATCAAGGCTTGGGAAAAGCCTTGGAAGGTAGAAACAAGTTACCACAGAGTCTGACCGAGGACGAGAAGGATGAAAACCTGGAAAAAGCACATAGTGCAATTTTGTTGTGCCTGGGAGATGAAGTTCTACGAGAAGTGTTAGATGAAACTAAGGGTGCTTCATTATGGTTGAAGCTGGAAAGCCTGTATATGACGAAGTCACTCACCAACAGGCTGTATTTGAAGAAAAGAATATATACCCTTCAAATGCAGGAAGGAAAACCCATAAAAGATCATCTGGATGAATTTAACAAAATTATTCTTGATCTAAAGAATATTGATGTTAAAATTGAAGATGAAGACCAAGCAATTCTTCTACTATGTTCCCTTCCAAGTTCTTATGAGCACTTCATCGACACCATGATGTATGGTCGAGAAGATCTGACCTTAGACGAAGTAAAGGCGGCGTTGCACTCAAAAGAACTGAAGAAAAGAGTATCATATTCGAGATCTGAAGGCTCAGGTGATAGTCTTTTTGCCAGAGGAAGAACAGAGAGGCGAAATCAATTTGGTGAAAGAGGGAAATCTAGGTCCAAGTCTAAAGCGAAACCTAGAAAGTATAAATGTTTTCATTGTCATAAGGAAGGTCATATAAGAAAGAATTGTCCAGAGCGCAAAGGCAAGGAAAAGATTTGTGAATATGGAGATGCAGCTGTAGCAAATGACTATGATAGTGCAGATGCACTAATAGTCTCAGAGCACGATTCAAAAGATGAATGGGTACTTGATTCTGGATGCTCATATCACATGTGTCCCATTAAGGATTGGTTTTCAACTTACCAACCCTTAGATGGGGGCAAGGTCCTTTTGGGAAATAATGCTCCCTGCAAGGTCATTGGCATCGACACAATTATAATCAAGATGTTCGATGGAATCGTAAGGATGTTGACAGTTGTAAAGCATGTTCCAGAATTGAAGAAAAATCTGATTTCGTTGGGAACATTAGATTCAAAAGGTTATAGCTACAAAGGTGAAGGTGAAGCTATAAGAATATCTAAAGGTGTTATGATTTTAATGAAAGGAAAGAAAGAGAATAGCCTATCTATGCTACAAGGAAACACAATCACGGGTGTTGCTGCTGTCTCATCAACAAGTGATTATGATGTCACCAAATTGTGGCATCTAAGAATGGGTCATGTTAGTGAAAGAGGCCTAGCCGAGTTGGCCAAGCAAGGATTGCTATGTGGTCAACAAGTCGGGAAGGTAGACTTCTGTGAACATTGCATTTTTGGGAAGCAATGTCGAATAAAATTCAACAATGCAGTTCATCGAACAAAAGGCACGTTGGATTATGTACATTCTGACTTGTGGGGTCCTTCCCAAGTACCTTCTCATGGTGGTAGGAGATATATGCTAACTTTCATTGATGATTATTCAAGGAAGGTTTGGATCTTCATTTTGAAACACAAAAGTGAAGCATTTGTGAAGTTCAAGCAGTGGAAAACCTTGATCGAAAAGCAAACTGGGAGGAAGATCAAGCGACTGAGAACTGACAATGGCCTAGAGTTTTGTAGCAGAGAATTCGGAAACTTTTGCAAGGATCATGGTATTGTCAGACATTATACTGTGAGGCACACTCCTCAACAAAATGGACTTGCAGAACGGATGAACAGAACCTTACTTGAAAGGACAAGGTGTATGTTGTCAAATGCTGGATTGCCAAAACAATTCTGGGCGGAAGCTGTCAATACAGCTTGTTACTTGATCAACAGATGTCCATCAACGGCTATTGACTTTAAAACTCCAGAAGAGATGTGGTCGGGTGTTCCTGCAAATTATGATAATTTGAGGATATTTGGTTGCCCTGCATATGCTCATAACAAAGAAGGAAAACTTGATGCAAGAGCATTGAAATGCATTTTTCTTGGATATCCTGATGGTGTAAAAGGATATAAGTTGTGGTGGCCAGAGAAAAGAAAATGTATTATCAGTAGGGATGTTACTTTTAATGAAGCTGAAATGCTAAAGCCTCATAAAGAGTCTTCAAGTGAAAACAAAGACCCTAGTATCTCGGAGAAGGTGGAGTTTGAGGTGGAGTTTGAGGTGGAGCCAACGAAGGAAAATACATTTGATCAAGAAGAAGAAGTTCATGATGCATCTACTAGTAGTGATGTATCCCAATTGCAACATTATCAGTTGGCTAGGGATAGGCAAAGGAGACATATAAAACCTCCTGAGAAATATGGTTATGCTGATCTGGTGTCTTATGCTCTAAATGTTGCTGATGATATCAGCAATTGTGAGCCACAATCATATGAAGAAGCTATCAACAATAAAGAAGCTTCCAAATGGATTTCTGCCATGAGAGAGGAAATTGAGTCTCTTCATAAGAATCATACTTGGGTTCTTGAGAAACGACCAAAGTCTCAAAAGGTTGTTGGATGCAAATGGGTCTTCAAAAAGAAGGAAGGAATTCCTGAAGTTGAAGATGCAAGATTCAAAGT
>NC_032018.1:5988913-5989585 GCF_001865875.1 Lupinus angustifolius
TCTTTCTATCACAAAAGAAGTATATTGAGAAAGTGTTGGAACGATTTGGCATGCAAAATGCTAAACCAGTCACTACTCCATTAGCGTCTCATTTCAAACTTTCAATGACCTTGTGTCCACAAACTGAGAGCGAAAATGAGGAGATGTCAAGTGTACCTTATGCTAGTGCAGTTGGCAGTCTTATGTATGCCATGGTATGCACTAGCCCAGATATTGCACAAGCAGTAAGTGTGATAAGTATGTATATGGCAAGTCCTGGTAAAATTCACTGGAAGGCTGTGAAGTGGATTATGCGCTACCTAAAGGGTACCATGGATATTGGCTTATTGTATGGAAAAGTCAAAGATGTTGGAAGTAAGGTCATCGGATATGTTGACTCAGATTATGCCGGAGATTTGGATAAGCGAAGATCACTCACTGGATATGTTTTTACACTGTGTGGTTGTACTATTAGTTGGAAAGCAACACTACAATCAATTGTTGCTTTATCTACAACTGAAGCGGAGTACATCGCAGTAACAGAAGCTGTAAAGGAAGCCATTTGGGAGAAAGGTCTAATTGAAAAGTTAGGTATACAACTAGAAGAAACAACCATCTACTGTGATAGTCAAAGTGCTATACATCTCACAAAAAATCCAATGTATCATGAAAGAACAAAACATATTGATGTTC
>NC_032018.1:5989685-5994322 GCF_001865875.1 Lupinus angustifolius
AAGGTGGAGATTTATTAAATATTATTGGCTTAAAAGAAAAAGAGAATGATGTGGCCAAGTAAAATGAGTGACTATAGTGGAACCTTTTTTATAGCCAATGAGAAGAAGAGTTGTGGTGAAGCATATTTGGCCATACAATCCTCAAGGCTTTGGCTATAAATAGGAATGCTCCAAGCCATTGTAAGACACACCAATATTCTAGCTTTAGTGCATATTCTCTCTTGTTCTAATATTGTGAGGAATATTTTAGTGTTTAAGATATACTTGAGAGAGAGTGATATTGGGTGTACTTGGATTTTGGGAAGTGAGTGAAACACTTGAGTGAACTTGTAATTCTCTTTTATCATAGTGATAATATCATTGTTGCTCTTAAACCCTGGACGTAGGCAAATTGCTGAACCACGTTAATTTCTCGGTGTCATTTTCTCTATTTAAGTTTCTCCATGTGTCTTCCGCTACAACACTAACCATATATACATTCACATACTTTTCATCCAATACTTATCATAAAATCATGAAGCAAATATAGAACATTCATAAATAATTTATATTCCGCAAGTTAATTGAGTTTCAAGTAAGAATGATCGACAAAGAAAGCAAACCACTCCTGCAGGTTCGTATCACAAATATAACGACTCATCAACTGAACTCACTGTATAAAAATCCAAGGTACCTGAGGTTGAGATTTCTTGTACTTCAAGTTAGTGAAAAACTTTGATATCATGTTTGTAAAGCAGCTTGCAGTGAAGCTCTTCATTATATATAAATACCCACTCTCAGCAAATTGAGAGCGGAAGCTACTCTGATTTCCTTCTCACTTATTATCTGTTTGTATATATATATTACTGCACAAACTTTGGGATCAAAATAATTTATAACCAATATATTTATATTATATATAAAGAGAAAATCTATACAATATAAAGGGAAAACATGATTTAACTACAACTATCTTATAATTTTACTATTTTACCTTTAACAATTTTTAATTTTTACAAAAAAACCATATAATCATATATAACAATCCTCTCACCTTAATTTGACCATATACTATATATACTTATATCTACACTTCTATATATATACTTTTATACTATATATAAAGTCAAAACTACAAATAATATCATGACATAATTTTTCACATTCCAAAATTACCCTTTTGTAACTCCTCCAATAATAATCATCATAAACTTTCAAATATTACTTTTATTCTTTTTCACAATATATCATTATTCTTCAATTCTATATTCGATTAATCTTCTTACATCTTTGGTCTCTATTAATTTTTATGTAACATTTCTTATATTAAATTATTATTTATTTTAAAAATGTAACACAAAAATGATACATATCAGAAAAAATAAGAATGCAGATCAATATACACAAAAATGTCAATGGAGACCCTAGTTATAAAATTAAAGGGATATTTTTTTTGCCTTGACATGGAGGTTTGTAGTGCATGAATTGGAATAGAAGCCTAAGTAAGGATATACTTTGGTTCCTTAATTTTAAATTAAGATTAAATCTCTGATCCATTTGTATGAGACTTAGGTTACAAGATTTTGCAGTTAGGTGCACATGGTTTTTCTTCTTCTTTTTTATTACCATTATTCATAATTATGGTACCACATCACTAATGTCTATCATAATAATATGGCTGGGCTAAATTAATATTCCAATTTTGAATATGCAATAACCAATGCTGCATAAAACCCTGACTGATTGCCTAGATCATTTGTCACTGCAAAAAAAAATTGTATATATTATGTTAATAATTTTTGCACCATGATTAATAAAATTGTATATATTATGTTAATATTTTTTGGACCATGGTTAATAAAACTGTACTCATGTTACTTATTTGTCCTATTCCCATATATTTGAGACCATTCGATCACTTTTATTTTTGTCCATGAGTTTTAGATCTGCCACTAATTATAAGGTAGGTGCTATGATTTCATAAGTATATGTCCAGAAAATGTAAAACACTGAATTCCATGGTTTTCATGAGATTGTGATTTTTGGTATTTAACTGAGCCAAAGTGACAAATGACAAAGCCACTGGAACTAACGGGAAGTAGTTTTCTTCATCTACTTTTTTCCCGTTGTTGATTTTGGGCCTTGATTGATTGAATGGGCTATTAGACGCAAACCAATTACCATGATTTGGATCTCACAACTCAACCGAGTCGAAAAAATGAGAAGAAAGATTGTGTTAGAAAATAAAATTATTTTTGTATAACAAAGTATTTTTCAACATCAAATAGTAAAAAAAAGTATTTGGGATATGGAACCATATGAGTGGTGTCACAACTCACAAGTAGGTCATAATGAGACAAAATCATATATTTTATTTCACATGTTATCGTGACATAGTTATTGGCTAACAAGTTAATTTCTTTTAAATTATGAATTAATTTATTTGCTTTTGATCAATCATAAAATTATGATCCATGAAATGAAATGTTGGAATTTCTGACAATTTATGGGTCACATATATAATTCTATAATTGTGTTATGATCATTATGTAATTAGCCAAAATATAAAATGATCTTCAGTAATTAATTTGGTGGCTAAGGGCATATGTGTCATGAAATAATAATAAGTGTAGATACCTTCAGAAAATTTCTGATTTGATGAAGGGATTGAATCAGAATTATTACAACTTAAGTAGTAATCGCTACGGGGTTACTTTTATGGGTTATGATCCCCATTTGTAGAGCAACATGTTTTCAAGTGTAAGGTTAAGGAGAATAAATGTGGATTAGGATAGTGTTATCCATAAGGATAAAACACTATCAAGTCATCCATAAGGTAAGGATAAGGGATCTCTCCTCACAACACACACACACTCCCTAAGGCATTCTCATTCCCCTCTAGAGAAGCATAAGGAAAACCGTCAAGTGCTCTAACATCTGGAAGATTATCACACCCTCGTACCTTCGAGATTTCAAATGGCTAATCAATGTATGTTCTTCATCTTCACCATGAAATCAATTGGGGTTTCTTCGGTCTAGGTCATGGTCGTTCCATATGGGTTTATGTATGGGTATAAACATTAGGTTATCGGAACAAAGCCATGATCATAAGGACTTCCGCATTCAATCTATGGATTGTAGATGGAGAAATTCTCCAATAAGTGGTATCAGAGCCACCCCAATTTGATTCATGAGTGAAATTAAGGTTCTTGCTTTTCTTCCCCAAAATCTCGATTGATTTAGGGGTTTGGTGTTTTCATTTAGGCCATGGATCGATTAGGATAGACATTCATGCTATTCCATATGTAAATGTATATAGATATGATATGAATCGATGTATTTCTGCTGTTTTGTTGATTATTGGGGTGATTTTTTGAAGAACAGCGATGCAGAAATCCCAACGTTCATGTTCTGTCGCAGTGCTCTCGCTCAAGCGAGAGCTAAACAGAAGCATTGGCTTCCATTGCGCTTAAGCAAGAAGATCCTCGCCCAAGCGATAGCTCGCCCAAGCGAGTGTACGGGCGATATAAGGCTCGCTCAAGCGAAAATGTCTCGCTCAAGCGAGAGCCAAACAAAAGCATTGGTTTCTATTGCACTCAAGCGAGAGTACCTCGCCCAAGCGAGAGTACGATAAAGCTTATGGGGCTTTGGTATCTTTGTGCATTGGTTTTTTAATTGTTATTTGGTTATCCATTAAGGTTGTCTGTTATTTTAAGTGAGCCAATTGAAGTGAAATATCGCCAAAGAGACATCTCTCATGGATATAACTCATAAGGAATATTAGATGCGAGTGTGTATGATTATTCATGCGAGTATTAGTTGGCCCAAAGGAAAGTTAATATTTGGCCGAAGATCATACACACCTGTGATGATAAACATGTTATAATTCTAAATTTTTATACATGTGACTGATGGATCAATCCAAAGAGGGATTNAGGGATTCGTTAGTTGCCATGCCTTATTATAAATGTTTGATCATTACAACAAGAGTACCACTTGCAGTTAATATCACTGTCCAAAGACTTGATGTTAATGGTGCACTAGGTATCTTGATTTGGACATACCATTGTTTGAGCACATTGATAATTTTAAGTTGTGAGCCTATTTTAATACTTTGTCTTTTGTCTGAATCTGCTACGTCAATTGCTTTTATATCTGCAAATTTGAATTCGGTTCCAGTCCTTAATGGTGAAAATTTTAAGGACTAGAAAGAGAACATGGAAATTGTTCTTGGCTGCATGGATCTGGACTATGCATTAAGGGTAGAGCAACCCCCTTCTCCTACGGAATCCAGTGCCTCTGAAGAGAGGAAGAATTTTGAGAAGTGGGATCGCTCTAATCGCATGAGTCTAATGATCATTAAGCATGGCATTCCAGAGGTCTTTATGGGTACTATCTCGGATGAGATAAATAGTGCCAAAACTTTCCTTGCTGAGATTGAAAAACGCTTTGCAAAGAGCGATAAGGTGGAAACAAGTACTCTGTTACAGAACTTGATTTCCATGAGGTATCAAGGCAAGAGAAACATAAGGGAATACATTATGGGAATGTCTAACATTGCTTCAAAACTTAAGGCCCTTAGGCTTGAGATGTCAGAAGACTTACTCATACATTTGGTCTTGCTTTCCCTTCCTGCACAATTCAGTCAGTTTAAGATT
>NC_032018.1:5994422-5995066 GCF_001865875.1 Lupinus angustifolius
TTCAGTACCTGGAAACACCTAGTGGTTAGACTCTGGTTCAACTTCTAACATCAGTGTTTCAATGCAGGGTTGTCTGAGCTACCGAAAGCCTACTTATGTTGAAAGATACATCTACGTTGGCGATAGAAAGTCGGTAGAAGTGGAAGCTATAGGGAATTTTAGGTTGTTATTATGTACTGATTTCTATTTGGATTTGAAAGATACTTTTGTTGTACCGTCTTTTAGATGAAATTTAATTTCTGTTTCTTATTTGGACAAATTTGGATATTGTTGTTCATTTGGAAACAATTTGGTTCAATTGTCTTTAAATTCAAATATTGTTGGAACTGGTTCAGTTATGTTAAATGACAATCTTTATATGCTAAACACTATAACTGATTATAGCGAAACCCTGAATGTGGAATCACATGGTACTAAGCGTAAAATTAAAAATAATAATTCAGGTGCATTATGGCACAAGCGCCTAGGTCACATTTCTCAAAAGAGAATTGAGCGTCTTGTGTCAGATGGGATTTTGGATTCCATTGACTTCACAAATCTTAGTGTTTGCGTCAAATGCATAAAAGGAAAACAGACCAAACAATCGAAATATGGTGCATATAGAGCTTCAGACGTCTTAGAATTGATACATATGGATATTTGTG
>NC_032018.1:5995166-5995522 GCF_001865875.1 Lupinus angustifolius
CACTTAAGACTACAGCTTATATTCTTAATAGGGTGCCAACTAAGGCGACTGCCGAAAAACTTTATGAGCATTATACTGGGCGAAAGCCTAGTCTAAAGCATTTTCATGTGTGGGGATGTCCAGCTGAGGCAAGGCCTTATAGGCCTCATGAAAAGAAATTGGACTCCCGTACAGTGAGCCGTTACCTTATTGGTTACTCTGAAAAATCAAGGGGCTAAAAATTTTATGACCCAAGTTTGAAATCCATATTTGAGATGGGTACAACTACGTTCTTTGAGAATATTGAGTTTGAGGGGGAAGATAAGGTTAGAAACTTTGTCTTAGAGGAAGAATCTGTATCTATTCTAGATGCGATT
>NC_032018.1:5995622-5996717 GCF_001865875.1 Lupinus angustifolius
GTTGGTAATTCATGAAGGACAAACTCAAAACCCTCAAGAACATGGACAAGAGTTACAAGAGCCAATAGCTTTGTATAGATCCACTAGAGAAAGGAGAAATACAATTCTAGATGACTACATTTGCTTTCTCCTGGAACATGAGAGTGATGGCTTAATGGATAATGACCCATTAAATGTTCGTGAAGCCATCCAAAGTTCCAATTCGGAAAAGTGGATTGAAGCAATGAAAGAAGAGTATAAATCCATGCAAGACAATAAAGTTTGGGAACTTGTCCCATTACTAGAAGGTAAGAAACCCATTGGTTGCAAATGGATTTTTAAGACCAAGCAGGATTCTAATGGTAATGTGGAGAGGTATAAGGCGGTAGAAGTGGAAGCTATAGGGAATTTGGTTGCAAATGGTCGTTTGTATTAGGAATCCAGATACACCGAGACAGATCTCGGGGTATTCTTGGATTATCACAAAAGAGCTATATAGAAAAGGTACTTAAAAGATATGGCATGCAGGACTGTAAAGCAATGGATACTCGAGTTGCTAAGCGAGACAAATTTAGTCTCAATCAATGCCCTAAAGGAAATCTGGAAATTCGGGAAATGCAAAAGATCCCTTACACATCAGCTGTAGGGAGTCTCTTATGTATGCTCAAGTATGTACGCGTCCGGATATAGCGTTCATAGTTGGGGTTTTAGGCAGATATATGAGTAATCCAGGAATGGACCATTGGAAAGCAGCCAAAGGGGTCATGAGGTACTTAAAGAGAACAAAAGACTATATGCTCACATATAGGAGATCAGACCAATTAGAGATCATTGGGTATTCTGACTCCGATTTTGCGGGATGCCAAGATAGTAGACGATCTACTTCAGGCTATGTTTTTCTGTTAGCTGGTGGTGCGGTTTCTTGGCGTTCTGCCAAGCAAAACCTTGTAGCATCATCCACCATGGCAGCTGAATATATAGCATGTTATGAGGCATGACTTCAGTCATCATGGTTGAGAATTTTTGTCAGTGGGCTGCGAATTGTAGAAAGAATTGAAAGACCACTAAAGTTATATTGTGACAATAAATCAGCCGTGTTGTTCTCCAACAATAATA
>NC_032018.1:5996817-6013461 GCF_001865875.1 Lupinus angustifolius
TAATTTCAGTATTTTGTATGAATACTTTGTATTCAAACTTCAGTTGATTAATCATTCAGTTTGGTATTCTGTCATTATACTTTGTACCATAAGGTTTTATGTTATTGTTAAGGATCTCACTAAAGTTAAGTAGGACCAGTTGAAAATTGACATGTACAGATCATATTCATGTGATTTTCATGCTACACATTTCATGATGAATCTATGTCATTTAGTTGTGTCAATGTTGGTGATCATTGTTGAATTAGTCATCATTGATATGGCGAAATTCACTATGATTCGATATGGAGACAGGACTAATGGACGAGATAATTTATGTATGCCTAAGTCATAATGGCAATACTTAAGTGCGCAATAAGGATAACGCATATGGAGAATCATATGTGTGACCAGTGGGAGATTGTTAGAATTTCTGACAATTTATGGGTCACAAATATAATTCTATAATTGTGTTATGGCCATTATGTAATTAGCCAAAGTATAAAATGATCTTCAATAATTAATTTGGTGGCTAAGGGCATATGTGTCATGAAATAATAATAAGTGTAGATACCTTCAGACAATTTCTGATTTGATGAAGGGACTGAATGAGAATTATTGCAACTTAAGTAGTAACCGCTACGGGGTTACTTTTATGGGTTATGGTCCCCATTTGTAGAGCAACAAGTTTTCAAGTGTAAGGTTAAGGAGAATAAAGGTGGATTAGGATAGTGTTATCCATAAGGATAAAACATTATCAAGTCATCCATAAGGTAAGGATAAGGGATCTCTCCTCACAACACACACACTCCCTAAGGCATTCTCATTCCCCTCTAGAGAAGCATAAGGAAAACCGTCGAATGCTCTAACATCTGGAAGATCATCACACCCTCATACCTTCGAGATTCCAAATGGCTAATCAAAGTATGTTTTTCATCTTCACCATGAAATCAATTGGAGTTTCGGTCATGGTCGTTCCATATGAGTTTATGTATGGGCATAAACATTGGGTTATCGGAACGAAGTCAGGATCATAAGGACTTTCGTATTCAATCTATGAATTATAGATGGAGAAATTCTCCAATAATATCTGATTACATCTCAATACTCGTACATGCTAGAGTCTATTGTATGTATTTACTTTTATTTCTCAAGTCTCGGATACTTATTATAGTATTTTGACAAATATCACCATATATGATACTTTTTAGGTATATAATCTCAAATGGGTTGTTTGATGAAAACTTCTTGCAATCAAGTGTTAGTGACAATCTCATTATCATGTTTCAGGAAATCATTTAAAAAAATAAACTTTTATATAATTCATGGGTATTCATCATATCTAGTATCTACTTTATTTATTGATTGTAATTATATTTTATTGATGAATTATTGATCGTAATATTTGTTAGTATTTATTATTTAACAACAATTGATTAGGGTTTATTTTAATGCAATATATAATTGATTTCAACTCTTTTGAAATGAATAAAGCTTGATTTTCTACTTTTTAATTAAATAATTGTGACCATTTTGATCTTCATGTAGATCTTGTTACTGAATGAAAATACTACATGCTATATAAAATTATAAATAAAGTTTTAATGATCCATATTTTAAATTATTTTTAAATAAAACTAATTTTTTAAAATTATCAAAAATCTTGTTTTCTCATTTTTCATATTACAATATTGGACCATCTTGATTAACTTTTTCAAAATAAAACGGATGATAATGAAATTAAAATTTAATATGTTATTTATTGGAAAACTACGAATACTAGTATTAAAAATTAAAAAAAAAAAAACAAAAACAAAGTGCAAGGAGACAAGATATGGTCACTCACTCACTTTATTATGATATTAAAGAATATATTTTTTTGTTTTTATATACTATTAGTAATATCAACAATATTATTAACTCTTAAATATAAATATTAAAAATAGATATAAATAATATATTGCCATGTAATAAGCTTTTCTATATTGATATTAAACTATTTCCTTTTTTGAAGAAAATTAATTAAGATTAGTACAAGCAAACACACAAACACGTTGTTTTGTCTAATAGTTGACTAGGTCCCTGGACTTTAGCGAGTGGCACCAACTTTATAACGCTTTCACCAGATACTCAAAGATCATTGTCCTCTTTTTTAGTTAGAGTCCCTTTGTGTGAGTGTAGTAGCTATGGGAAGAGCTCCTTGTTGTGACAAAGCAAATGTTAAGAGAGGACCATGGTCTCCTGAAGAAGATGCAACACTCAAAAGTTATCTACAGATTCATGGCACTGGTGGAAATTGGATTGCATTGCCTACAAAAGCTGGTACATTTATTTATTTTCATAATAAGATCCTTCTTGGGTACCTTAGTTTAATATTAATGAATTTTTATGATCTTCATTCCTGTTTTTATTTTTAAGCTCAAATTAAAGGGTAACCATATAAACCATGAAATGAAACAAAAGCTTTCTTCACATGTGGAAATAATGAATCTTTCTTCTTTTTTACCTATGGCATCTCCAAGAAGGTGATTAATTTATTTTGTTTTAAATCGCTACAAAAGTGGGACTTGGACTTTGGTGTTAATGTGTTATTTATGCATGCATTTTACATTGAGTTGTGGTATTGTGAATACAACTCAATGTCTAGAGGTTCATTTTCATACTATAGTTTCTACCTCAACTTTAAGTAACTCAAGAAGATAAATACTATTGTTTTTCTGTTTCTGATTCTGTGAACCCCATTTGTACAATTTTGAAGTCCACATGGGAGAAAGTGAAACATATATTTTTCAACATATTTATGTCTTGTTTTGTTTTCCCTATGGGAAAATGAAGAAATATTTTGAGAACCTTAAAGGCATGAAACATGGTTTTTCTGGGCTGTGTTTCTATTAGTGAATCTCTCTCTTTGCCATTTTATTTCACTCATAGAAATTTATTTATTTTAGCAAACTTGAAATCGTTAACTATTTGGTTTGGTTAATTTTCTTCTTGCTCCTTTTGTTTAACAAAATACATTATGTGCAGGCCTTAGGAGATGTGGCAAAAGTTGTCGTCTAAGGTGGCTCAATTATCTTAGGCCAGATATCAAACATGGTGGCTTTACTGAAGAAGAGGACAACATCATTTGCACCCTCTATGTTCAAATGGGAAGCAAGTAAGCACTTCCAAATTATTTCATTTTAATACTATATAAATTTTCATAATAGTCAATTTTTGCTAAGTGTTAAACTTATGTACAATTATTAGAGTATTAAATTTTAAACTATGGTATTATTCTCATGAAATTTGTGGTCTTGTCTAGATGGTCAGCTATAGCATCTCAACTTCCAGGGAGAACAGATAATGATGTGAAAAACTATTGGAACACAAAACTAAAGAGGAAGCTTATGGCAGGAAAAGTGTGCCACAAAAAATTGAATGATAATGACACTCTTCCTTCAACAACATTACTAACCCAAAAGGCTCAAAGTTTGGACTTTCATGCTTCACAGAATCAAAATTCTATGCCAAACTTAAGCACGGATGCTTGTTCCGAATTTAACATTGATGAAAAAAACATGGGTTTTGGCCTAATTCATCAGTTCTATAGTCCACAGGTTAAGGATGTTGTCAAAGAAGTTGGTGCAAGTTCAAGGAACAATAACCATAATCATAACCCTTTGATGTCATTGTCTCAAGAAGGTTCAAGCATTTCAGATTCATCTTCCATTGCAGTGGAAAATAATTGTGTATTGCTGCCAGAACATGCTGGTAATCATGAATCTGCAGAGCAAGTGTTGATGGATTTTGGGTTTGAATTTCCTTATGATCTTACCAATAATCTTAATTGCCATGAGAGATTTGGTGAATTTTCTCCAAGTGGGTATTCTGAGTGGGTTGATTTTAGCTATGTTGACATTAAGCCACATTTACTTAACAAAAATTAATGTTGTCTAGTATATGTAAAAGCATAATCATATATAATGGAAATTGAAGTAGGGTAAACATGATGAGGGTAAGAGCTAGGAATAGGGTTAATCGATCCCAAAATAAGTATGTCCTTCTATCTTTAATCAATTATCATTCTCTAAATAATATAAAAATATTATTTTATATTTTTAAGATTTTTCATTTTAATTAAGTTGCGCATTTTCATTTGACAAGAAGAAAATAAGGACAAGTGGTCTCTGTTAAAGAGTTTGATAACATTTTTCTAGTTTGTTCCAAGTATAAATTGGTACTTGTGTTATTTTCATGGATAGGAACTACATAGTGTAGGGTCAAAGTTTGAATTAAGCAAAATAAGAAAGATTAAAGATTATGGACAAAGTGCTATCGTGTCTAGGTTTAGGTTCATGCATCATGGCAATGTTGTTGTGGGGTCCAAGAGAAGAGACTCGGTTACTTTTCTTTTTCTATATCTATATTGTATAAACTAGTATATAATATAATGTATGACATAAGCATGTTTGCTTTTGTGGTCACAAAGATGAAGGTGTGGCCAATTCAAACTTCAGAATTGAATATTGTGTACATCTCATTCAATAACCATAAAAGATTCTCTATCTTTTTTCTCTCTCTCCTTGCACCCCTCGTGATACATTTTAAGGAGATATAGTAAATGATCAACTCTGAAATTTGGAATATTCTTTATGGAAAATTTTCCAATGCATGTGCACTCTGAAATATTTCAATCATTATCATAGACGAGGAAGGGTTATGGGTACACTAATTTTGGTAAAAGGGGTACATTAGTTTTTTCGAGATTGTATGTAGAGAATGGAGATCAAAATATAAAATTGATCGAATAATTTATATTTTATTACTAACCATTTTACTTATTAATAAAGTTTTATTTTATGATACATCATGCATGTCACTTTCATTTGAATATGATAATTTAGTATAAGTATATATCATTTTTCTTATTTGAGAGTGTCTTAATTCAAACCTCTAAAATGTGCTCTATCCCTTTTTATCTTCTTCTGGTTTCGCTCTTCTGACCCCTTCTATGAGCATTTACTCGAAGAAGAAAAATTCTAATATTCAAAGCAAATTAATAATTAGTTAATTAATATTTTTTTACAATAGTCTAAGAGCTTTGTCTCGGTCATGAAAACTTTTTTTTTTACCATATTCGAATGTTGACAAGTATTAACATACATAGAGTAATTTAATAATCAATCAATTACCATTTCCTCCATAGTATTAAGAACTTAGTCTATTCATGAAAACTTTCCATTTTTGTTTCTTTGATTGGTATTCCTAATTTCCTATAGAATTAACTAATTCTTTTATTGGGTGATAATTGATGTTCTCCTCAACTCAAAATTATATTTAAGCATTTGAGCTCAAATGTTAACTTTGTACTGAATCGCATATTCAGTAGTTTCACAAAAAATGTTCATAAAAAGTATTTAACAAAAAAATCACAATAATTTTACACTAAAAATAAGTAAATTCCCATTACTCATGATGCATGCACTGCATATTCTCTCACATTAACCCCAAACCTAATATCGAGTTGTCTTATTTGCTTCAAGTCAAGACCACAGTTTCAATTTGTGACCTTGATATGACTACATAAATTACTACTAGTTTTGGAATCTTTATCCTTAAAAGTAGAAAAACAGTATGAATACCACTATTCATGTGCAAACAGAAGCAGACAAACTTTACTTGACAATTTTGCTAATCACTATGATTACACTCTATTGACTCACATTAGTGGCAGTCTTTTGTCTTAAACCATAAAATCCAAAGCTATATTTGGAATTGGCTTGCTTAAATTATGGGGCGAACTATAATTTTAATACAAAAATTGTGAGGCATTCAAAACTCAACAAGGATCCTATTCATTAATGAGGAGACAATTACATGTTTTTTCTTTTGTTTTTAATAATAAAAATATAATTTTATTGTAATTAAAATGATAAATATATTATTGAAAATTATATTTTTCTTGTTTTTTGAAATAATTGTATCTCCATCATTCGAGAGAATTCCAACTCTTCAAAGTTAGGCATACAATTTGTTTTTTCTCAGGTTTGCACTGTCAATTATAATGTTCTATCTGCTTAGTTACATAGTGACATTATATGTATTCATGAAAGTGCAAAAGTTGATCCTGTTTATATATCAATAGACAAAAAAAATATAATTCTAATATACTTACCCAATGTTTCTTGTGACATGAATGAATATATTATTTCATTGTTTGAATGACACAACTCTTGGATGAAGAATTTGTAATGTTTATAAAAGTAACTCTAGAAGAATATGAAAAGAATGCAAAAGAAAAGGAAAATTCTTGTATTAATATATGCATAAGTCTTTTTCATTGTATTTGGAAGAACTCTAGAAGAAGAAGTAAGCAAGCAAGGGAAAAGGAAAAAAACAGAATCGGTTACAGGGAGGAGAGAAGAGACATCATTTCATTCCATACATTCCTCACCCTTACATTCCACTATTTATTATCCCACCACATATTCCCCAAGCCTAGTGTTGACTTTCTTGACCCTACTCCCTTTCCTCAGCATCTTTCCATCCTTTGTGTAACTAACTCCGCTGACTCAGCATTACCATATGTCAGCTATATTACATTGCCTTCCCCTTCCGAAGGAATCTTGTCCTCAAGATTAAAGGAGGATTGTTGTTCTTAATGATATCCATATCTTCCCAAGTTGCTTGTGTGTTGTCCATATCATCCCACATAATCAGAACACGTCGGACTTGGTTATCTTCGCGCAGAACTGTCCTTGACTTCAGTACTTTGTAGGAAGAGAGAACATGACCCAAATCGGTCGTCTGCAGCGGTAATGACATATACAGTACTGTGTAAGTGCCCTTAAATGGTTTGAGCTGTGAAATGTGAAAGACGACATGAATCCTAGTTGTTCCTGGCAATTTCAGTTTGTAAGCTACCTCCCCGATCCTTTCCAACACTTCAAATGGGCCAAAGTAGCGCATAGAAAGTTTGTGACTCTTCCTTAATGCCACTGAATGTTGTTTATATGGTTGGAGCTTGACTAATACCAGATCACCAACCGCAAATTGCAAATCCCGCCTATGTTTATCTGCCTGTAGTTTCATCTATTGTTGTGCCTTATGCAGATTGCTCTTAAGTTGCGGCAATACCTCATCCCGACTAGCCAACTGAGTCACAACCTCCACAGAATCAATATTGTCGTAGATAGGCTTGATTAAGGACAGGGCCTCCCTCCCATAGACCACTTTGAAGGGGGTCATCCCCAATCTAGTGTGAAAAGTAGAGTTATACCAAAATTCGGCCCACGGTAACACCTTAGACTAGGATTTCGGATTGTCCCCCGTAAAGCAGGGTAAATACATTTCTAAACATTTGTTAAGAATTTCAAATTGGCTGTCGGACTGTGGGTGGTACGTCGAACTCATTGCCAAAGTAGTGCCTTGGACTTTAAACAAATGTTTCCATAAAAAACTAGTAAAGACTTTATCTCTGTCCGACACAATGGAGCGAGGAATTCCATGGTGTTTGACAATGTACGTCATGAAAGCCTCCGCCACGCTTTTACTAGTATAATCAGAATGCATTGCGACAAAGTGAGCGTATTTTGAGAGACGATGAATAACCACCATTATAACAGTGAAGTCATATGAGGACAACAACCCAGTAATAAAGTCCATCGCGACATCGTCCCAAATCTGAGTTGGAATGGGCAGAGGTTGTTGCAGTCCTGCCGGAAGTGAAGTCAGAGATTTAGCTGTCTGGCAAATCGCACTATTTTGAACAAAACCTGTGACAGAGTCCTTTAATTTTGGCCAATAAAATTGAGCTGTAATTCGGGCCACAGTTCTGGTAATACCCGCATGACCTCCAATGGGAGAGCTATGGTACTCCTGTAGTATCTCCTGAATCAAAAGGTTGTGTTGGGGTATCACCAACCTATCTCTCCCATATAATAAACTGGCACTGCTGTGATATTCGTTAGGCACTGTGGAATTTTGGCGACACTGTTGCAGAATGGGTTGTAGAGTCTCATCAGCCTGCACTTCTTGTCTCAACTGCTGGATAAACTTGGACTGTGGCTCAGACCACGCCATGAAGAACACACGTGACAAAGCATCTGCAACTAGGTTGTCTTTTCCTGGTTTAAATTCAATGGTGAAATCATACCCTAAAAACTTGTGCAGCCAAACTTGTTGTTCAGGCGTATGCAAGGATTGATACATTAAGCTCTTCAAACTCTTTTGATCAGTCTTAATGATGAATTTGTGACCCAACAAATAGTGTATAAATTTTGCCAATGCTTCGGTGATGGCAAACAGTTCACGGGTATATGCTAACTACTGCTACATGCAATGCACCATTTTCTTTGAAAAATATGCAATAGGGTGGCCATTTTGACTTAACACCGCTCCAACGCTAATTCCCGACGCATCTCTTTATAAGGTAAAAGGCTGAGCAAAATTCGGCAAAGCTTACATAGGTGCTGAGGTAATAGCCTCTTTTAACTGGACGAATGCCGATTCAGCCTTCTCATTGCAACCGAAGCCATCTTTTTTAACAGGTCTGTTAACGGACTAGCAATGGCAGCATATGATTTAATAAATTGTCAATAGTAACCAGTGATACCGAGAAACCCACGCACCTGTTTCACATTATTAGGGCGAGGCCAATCCTCCACTGCCTTAACCTTAGCTTCGTCCATTGCAACCCCTTTACTCGACACTGTGTGATCCAGATAATCCACCTCTTGTTTGCCAAACGAGCATTTTGATAGGCGGGCAAATAACTGATGTTGCTGCAATGTTTGTAAGACAACTGCCAAATGTTCTAAGTGAGTCAGCCATGAGGCACTATAGACCAATATGTCATCAAAGAAAACCAGGACACATTTGCGCAATAGGTGTTGGAAAATTGTATTCATAAGGCTCTAAAATGTTGTCAGGGCATTAGTTAACCCAAACGATATACTAACCATTCATAATGCCCATGATACGTTCGAAATGTTGTTTTATAACAATCCTCTGGTTGTAACAGTATTTGATGATAACTGGAACGTAAGTCAAGCTTCGAAAAGTATTTGGCCCCAAAAAACTCATCCAATAGTTCATCAACGGTTGACATCGGAAAGCTATCTTTAACTGTAATAGCATTCAAAGCTTTGTAATCTGTACAAAATTGCCAATTCCCATCATTTTTTCGAACCAACACAATAGGAGAAGAAAATGGGCTGGTATTATGCTGAATGATACCTTGATCCAACATTTCCTACACCGTGATGGTATTTGCTCTTTCTGACTATGCGGGTACCTAGAAGGTCGCATTTTTACTGGTTTAGAGTCATTGTGGAGGACAATAGCAGGGTTTCTATCCCGAACTGGTGGCAAGCTATCCGGAGTTTGAAATACACTATCAAATTGTTGTAACAATGTTGCTAAATCAGGGCTAACGTCCTCTGGAATGAGGTCGAAAGCAGCAGACGACTTGAACATCAGCAACCTTTGTATAGCCAAGCATTCATAAATTGAATCGGTGGATTGCATTCTCCGCAATTGATGTAAGTGAGCTTGTGTTGGTGGACCCCACTGTTCTCATTGCAAGGTAATAAAACTGCCACCCTGCACAAATTTAATAACCGACGCAGCATAATCGACGACATGAGGGCCCAACATAGCTAGCCAAGTGGACCCCAAAATCAGATCTGCAGCCACCACTAATAATAAATACACAAGGAGTAACAGTTCCTGATTCTGCACCTGTACTGCTAGTCGCTCGATCCACCCTTCAGTTTGCATAGTTTGGCCATTCCCAATTTGAACACTAAAACTAGGCACTGGTTCCACATGAAGTTTTAATTAATTTAGCTATGCGAGGCTGTAAGAAACTCTCAGAACTGCCCCCATATAGTAGAATTTGAACCGGAAGCTGACCAATTTGTCCAAAAAATCGTATGGCGCCCACACCTAGACCACATTTCATTGCATTTAAGGATAAATGGTGTTCTCCCATTGGTACTGCAGGGACAGTTTGTTCTGAGGTATCTGAATCTGAGGGAACGCCCGTCTCCTCCTTAGATAATTGGAGCATCATTATCTGTTGTCTGTTTGGGCATTTGTGTGAGAATGAAAATTTCTCATCGCAAAAATGACATAACCCTTTATCCTAGTGTACTTGCATTTTGGCAGCTGACATTTTTTTAACCACTGGGCCTCTTTGTTGTGGGTAAAACGGCTTAGTATTTGGGGTTGGTAACAAGGGTGGCATTTGGGTTTTGTATGTGGGCAGTGGGTGATCTGTCTTTGGCAGGGCCGTGGGAGGTTTGGAGTACAGAGGAGTGTGACCAGTAGTGGTTGTTATACGTGGTTGTCCAAATAGTGGCTTGAGTTTGTGTATGTGTGGTTACTTTTCCTCAAACAATTTTTCTAGGGAGACTGCCTTTAATAAACTATGCGGAGACAAGGACTTAACATCTCTGCGAATGTCCTCATCTAACCTACTCAAAAAACAATCCAATAACGCCTCAGCACTTAGACCGTCCGATCTATTGGCAAGGGCTATAAACTCCAAATAATATTCAGCCACCGTACCCACTTGAACCAATTTAAATAATGAAGCTCGAGGACACTCGTACCGGTAAGGACCAAAATCCAGCTCCAAAGCACGAGTAAATTGGTGCCACGACTGAAAAGGGTCCACCCGTTGCATCATTTGCAACCAAGGGATCAATGTGTGATCCAAATGAACCGAAGTGACAAGTAAACGTTCTGCATCTGGTGTGTTATAATACTCAAAAAACTGCTCCGCCTTAAAAATCTAATTAGTTATATTTTGGCCATCACAACGAGGAAAATCAAGTTTAACTGACTTGACCTGACCTGAAAGGAGGATTTATTCCCCTCCGAACTTGAGTTCCCATGACAATGGAAGGAGGACGGTGAGCTAGAGTTCCGATGTAACAAGGTGGCAAGCGCATCATTAATCGCGGACAGCCTGGAATTAGTGGTCAGAGTCACATTTTTGATTTTCTAGAAACGAGTGGAATTTTCCACTTCCAACCGTTGTACTTTATTGTATAAGTCCGCACGATGCAGCTCCATGAATTCAAAAATGCGCTTAACCTCCGCTTGTAGCTCTTTAATCCGCGTGTTGTCTGCCATGGTAGTGATGAAAGCACCAATGTAATGTTTATAAAAGTAACTCTAGAAGAATATGAAAAGAATGCAAAAGAAAAGGGAAATTCTTGTATTAATATAGGCCTATGTCTTTTTCAATGTATTTGGAAGAACTCTAGAAGAAGAAGTAAGCAAGGAAGGGAAAAGGAAAAAAAGAGAATCAGTTACAGGGAGGAGAGAAGAGACATCATTTCTTTCCATACATTCTTCACTCTTACATTCCACTATTTATTATCCACCACATATTCCCCAAGCCTAGTGTTGGCTTTCCTGACCCTACTCCATTTCCTCAGCATCTTTCCATCTTTTTGTGTAACTAACTCTGCTGACTCAGCATTACCACATGTCAGCTCTATTACAGAGTTATCAATGAAATCTTAAGATTTTTGGGAAATAGCCTATATATAGTACTTGATGGAATCACTATACTAACAAGAAAAAGGACCAGAAGCATTATCCTTATCTCTGCCCATAAAAGATTGCTCTATCAACCATCACTTAAGCAAGAGCATAGTAAGAATGGGAATGAGATAAAAGAGTTTCTCTATAAACTAAGAACTCCAAACAACAGCTAAATGGATGATCGTATCGCCATGGGTAAAGGTTAGTAATCTATAACTTATGATGTGAAAACTATGATTTCTTAAGATCCACTTACACATGGTTTCCATAATAATAGTTTATATGTGGTATCAGAGCACTGTGTTTAAGAACTTATAGTTTTCCATTAAGAATGATTCAATCCTGAATGATATATTGAAATATGTTCTTGAATGTTTAGAGAACTCATATAATTATTTCCGCTGCATTATAATAAATAAAGCGCAGAAAAAGAACATATCATCCTTGATTGGGCTGTTCATATTGAACAGAAAGAAACTAAACTTATAATATACATTCTGCACTATTTCATATTACATGTTCGTATCTGCACTATTCATTCTGCTTTGTTTTATGAAACGTGACTCTACAAAAATATATTTTAAGAAACTAGACATTATTACTAATGTTACCTAATATGCTTCTGTTCTTATATTTTAGAGAGTTATTAATATTCTGTTTACCTTTTATATTCATGTATATATAAAATTTACAGAAACATAATAACAATTATATATATGTATTGGAAAGAAAGAATAACATGATATATATATATATATATATATATATATATATATATTATTACGTTGACAAATATATATTAGAGAGAAACAGTAACAAGCATAATAGTATATATCTTGTATGATATATATAACGTTAACAAATATATAATATATTTTATATATATATATGTAAACATCAGAAATAGTAAGGTATATGTATATAAGTTATAATTTCACTTAAAGTTTTAATATTGTTTCATGCATAGTTATAAAAATTGTATCGTACCGGTCGGTTCAACCGGAAAATCGATGAACCGGGCCCCTAACCGGTACGGTACAGGTGTTGAACCGGCCAAGTATTAACATCGGTCAAAACCAGTCAAAACTGGTGAACCGACCGATATTTTACTAAATCGGCCGGTTTATACACATATTTAAAAAAAAACTTAAAAACTTAAAAATCCATTACAAGGTGACCCACCTTTCCAACCCTTCAAGGCACATACTTCCAAGACATACTTAGATTACACATTTTGGTTTCTAACGTGACATTTGTGTAATTTTGGAGTACTGTCTGAAGATAGGATTTGGTAGAAAAGTATAATATTCATATGAGACAACTTTGACTCATTGATGTTAAATGTTAAAACTCCAAATTTATTTGTTTTGTAGAGTGAGTTTTGAACTTATGTCATTTATTTATATTTTGCGGTTGTTAAGTGATACTTTTGGATTGATATATGTTTTTTAATTCAGACTTTGAATTTGTTAAAGACTTAAAATTGGTTATTTATGTGAATTTTGAGTAGATTATAAATATGGATTATAAATTTGAGTATTTTGTTATAGGTTTATGTATATATATAAATATAAGTAGGTATGTCCGGTTTAACCGGCATGCGATTTAATTACTGAACCACTGGTTGAACCATTATACCACTATACCAGTACCCTGACCGGTTTGATAACCGGTACGGTTTTAACAACAGTGGTTTCATGAATACGTAAGTAACTATGTAATAACTTTGTAATTTATATGCAATTTTGGGAAGTCATATATATGTATAATATTATGATTTGTTAGATGTTTGGAATTATTGTATGATAGATTTGTTAATCACCATTTTGTAGAGTGAGTTGTGAACTTATGTCATTTATTTATATTTTGCGGTTGTTAAGTGATACTTTTGGATTGATATATGTTTTTTAATTCAGACTTTGAATTTGTTAAAGACTTAAAATTGGTTATTTATGTGAATTTTGAGTAGATTATAAATATGGATTATAAATTTGAGTATTTTGTTATAGGTTTATGTATATATATAAATATAAGTAGGTATGTCCGGTTTAACCGGCATGCGATTTAATTACTGAACCACTGGTTGAACCATTATACCACTATACCAGTACCCTGACCGGTTTGATAACCGGTACGGTTTTAACAACAGTGGTTTCATGAATACGTAAGTAACTATGTAATAACTTTGTAATTTATATGCAATTTTGGGAAGTCATATATATGTATAATATTATGATTTGTTAGATGTTTGGAATTATTGTATGATAGATTTGTTAATCACCAAAGTGGTCAAATCTTTATGTTAATTAATTCCCAATTATATGATCATATTTCATTTGTTTGGAATTGTTGTATGATAGATTTGTTAATCACCAAAGTGATCAAATCTCTATGTTTATCTAATTCCACATTGTATGATCATATTTCATTTACTCATTAGTTTGATGCTACAAATGATATAACAATTATTTGTTTATGAGTAAATTGAAGTTCATTATTATAAGACAGTTAAGAATTGTCCAAGAGTTGATTATTTGTTCTTATAATCAATGAACATGAATGTTGGTAGTATAAATGTATCATTAGTTATATTTATATATCCAAAGATAGTAAATGTTTTTAATATATGCATACATCATTGTTAAATTATGTGAATTTCTTTTAGTATGATTATGTCTAGTAAGATATATTGATGGATTATCCAAAGGTAGACATTAATATACATTTATGAAGTAATCTGAATTAATTTTGCATGTAACTCAAAGCCTTAACGTTTTTTGTTTGATTTCATTGATTGCAGTACCTATTGCTTTGCATTCGCAATTCTCATCTGTTCCAACTTTCAATGGACTTAACTTCTCTCAATGGAGTGAACAAATTCAATTTTACCTTGGGTTAATGGATTTTGATTTATCACTTAGAGAAGATAAGTCAAATGCTATTACTAATATAAGCATTGAAGAACATAAAGTTCGTTATAGAAATTGGGAAAGATCAAACAGATTGAGTCTAATGTATATGCGAATGAATATTGCTGGCAACATTAAGTCAACTCTTCCTAAAACTGAAAGTGCTAAAGAAATGCTAAAGATTGTGGAAGAACGCTCCCAAACTGCTGACAAGTCTCTTGCTGGGACACTAATGAGTACATTGACCACCATGAAATTTGATGGTTCTCGTACTATGCATGAACATGTCATTGAAATGACAAATATTGCAGCAAGACTTAAGACATTGGGAATGGATGTGGATGAAAACTTCCTTGTGCAATTTATACTAAATTCATTACCCTCTGAATATGGTCTTTTTCAAAGGAACTATAACACCATGAAAGACAAATTGAATGTGCATGAATTGCATAGTATGTTAGTTCAAGAGGAAACTAGAATGAGGAGTCAAGGAAATCATTCCATCAATTATGTTAATCATCAAGGAGCTAGAAAGAGAGTCAATAAGAAACATGATAATAAATTGACTCTTAAAGATTAATGAGTCATATTCTCAAATCCACAAGAAGGAACATCATGACAACAGATGTCGTTTCTGTAGAAAGATTGGACATTTCCAAAAAGGATTGTCCAAAACGCAAAGGTTGGTTTGAAAAGAAAGGTAAGCCTAGTGCTTATGTATGTTTTGAATCAAACTTAGCAGAAGTTCCGTATAATACTTGGTGAATTGACTCTGGATGTACTGCTCATGTTTCTAATACTATGCAGGGATTCATTACGACCCGAACTACAAGAGCGAATGAAAAGTTTGTCTTTATGGGAAATAGAGTGAAGGTTCCAGTGGAAGCCGTCAGGACTTATCGTTTAATCCTTGACACTGGACATCGTTTAGATTTATTTGAAACCCTTTTATGTACCTAATATATCTAGAAATTTGGTTTCTTTATCTGAACTTGATGTTGTTCGATACTCTTTTAAATTTGGTAATGAATGTTTCAGTTTGTATAAATATACTCATTTCATTGGTCGTGGTATATTATGTGATGGATTGTACAAGTTAAAACATGATAATCTTTTCTCTGAAACACTTTCAACCTTGCATCACAACGTTGGAATTAAGCGTGGCTTAATTGATGAACGTTTTGCTTACTTGTGGCATAAACGGTTGGGACATATTTCCAAAGAAATAATGAAAGGATTAGTAAGGAACGAAATGCTTTCGGATTTAGATTTTACCGATCTGAATATTTGTGTAGATTGTATTAAAGGTAAACAAACAAAACACACAAAGAAAGGAGCCACAAGAAGCACTAAGCTTCTTGAAATTATACACACAGATATTTGTGGACCTTTTGATGTTAATTCTTTCACTAAATAAAAATATTTCATTACCTTCATTGATGATTATTCACGTTATGGACATATCTATTTATTGTCAGATTTATGAGCAATGTATTACACACTATCCATAACCTTAAATTAGCATGATTGATGATTCTTGGTGCCTAATTGACTTTGTTTCACATGGTTTAGTGTTTTAGACTTTATTGGACTAATATTCCTAAAATGGGTTAATTTGGGATTATTTGGCCTGGTTAAATCTATTATCATTTTCAGATCACATTTGGCACCAATGGCATTTTGGGCATTATGGAAGTCGAGGATATGTGTTGAAGTGAAGATTGTATTTTTAATTTAGGAGTTGTTTTAATTGTAATTTAGCTTTGGGCCCATTGTTTAGGCCCAATTCGGTTTATGTGTGTTGGAGGGGTTAAATTCGGATTCCCCACTCCAAACACACACACTTCACTTTGCCTCATTTTGAAACACAAAGGCATTTCTGTTTTCCCTCTTTTTACTCGGCTAGGGTTTCACCCCTTCTTCATTTCTCATTTTCAGCTTGTTCTTCCATTGCCATGGAAGGCTAAATTTCTGGACTAAGTTCCTTTGGTAATGTATCACAACTCTTGAGGTTTTATTATTAATGCATTTTCGGTTTCTTTATTGTTGATTTCTTCTATCTTTTCTGAATATGGTTTGCTTAATGCCATTGCTTAGAAACTGGTTGGTTGAGTTTATCTTCACTTAGTTGATTTACTCTCTCTAGTGCATGAATGCTTAGTTCGTGTGAATTTGTTAATCGTTTCATACCTTTACTGATTTCGCTTAGTTTGAT
>NC_032018.1:6013561-6014286 GCF_001865875.1 Lupinus angustifolius
CAGGTGTATGTTGGTTAATATAGTTGTGGTTTGAATTTTTGCATGAAATGTTTCCATACTTATTTCATCATATATTGAATACTGGATGTATCATAGTCAATCACCTTGCTGCCATTTTCTATTTTGGGCATAACTTTGGAACCGTTAATCAGAGTTGGATATATTATATATGCATTTGGGGTAGAAAAATCAAACGATTCTTTCGCTATACACTGCGTCTATAGAAGCCCACCTGAAAATCCAAAAAGAGTCTGTTTACTATTTCTTTTTTATTTTACAAGTTTATTTTTCCAATTGTTTTGATTTTGTTGCATTTAATTAAATTAGTTAGGCTTTGAGTTTTGTCCTGAAACTTTTTGTGTATGTTTCCTATGTTATTAAGATTTTATTGATGCAAAGTTTTGTTTGATTACTGAAATTTAACATGTATTTCCCTTACTGCCCTACATGTTTCTTACTGCTGCATTTATTGCATGACTAGGGCAAATCCTAACTCTCTGTATCCAATAAATCCTGAAATTGATAGAACATTTCATAGTTTGGTTAGACAAGTTAGGAATTTAAATTTAGATGGTGAGTCTTTTCATCTTAGTGTTAATCTACCTGATAGTGATATTGATTCTGTGCATTCTGCTGTTTGTGTGCATTCTGTTGTTTCTATGCATTCTGTTGCATACTCTGAAAATATGGTTGAACCACCTCCAATCCCAAATGAGAAGACATTA
>NC_032018.1:6014386-6030249 GCF_001865875.1 Lupinus angustifolius
TTTGTTGCCTAAGTTTCATGGACTTGCAGGTGAATGTCCTCATAAGCATCTTAAGGAGTTCCACATTGTATGTTCCACCATGAAGCCTCGTGATGTCCAAGAAGATCACATATGTTTGAAGGCATTCCCACATTCACTTGAGGGTGCTTCAAAAGATTGGTTGTATTACTTGGCCCCTGATTCTATTACTAGTTGGGATGACCTGAAAAGAATCTTCCTTGAAAAATTCTTTCCTACTTCCAGGACCACTGCAATCAGAAAAGATATTTCTGGCATCAGACAACTACATGCAGAAGGTTTCTATGAATATTGGGAGAGATTCAAGAGACTTTGTGCAAGCTGTCCCCATCACTAGATCTTTGAACAACTCCTCCTGCAATATTTTTATGAGGGTCTGAACAACATGGAGAGGAATATCATTGATGCTGCTAGTGGTGGTGCACTTGGAGATATGACCCCTTTTGAGGCTAGAGGTTTGATTGAGAAGATGTCTTCCAACTCTCAACAGTTTAGTGCAAGAAGTAGTGATGCTATAGTGGTCAGAGGTGTCCATGATGTTGGGACAGATTCGGTGAAGCAAGATAAACTTGAGAAAAAAATTGACTCCCTTGCTACCTTGGTCACTCAACTTGCCATGAATAAGCAGAAACCTCCACTTGCAGCACGGGTTTGTGGTATTTGCACCGCAACTGACCATTATGCTGATGTTTGCCCTTCTCTCTTGGAGCCTAAACTTGGTGACCATCCTGAGGCTTATGCTACAAATATTTACAACAATAGACCTCAACAACAACAACAACAACAACAACAGAATTATGATCCTTCATCAAGAAGATAAAACCATGGTTGGAGTAATCATCCGAATCTCTCATCCAGGGCCACCATTTCAGAATAATAATGCTGCACAAAATAGACCATATGTACCTCTTCCAATCCAACAATAGAGGCAACAACAAATGAATAGTAATCCTGCTCCTGCATCTAGTGAACCTTCATTAGAAGAATTGGTGAGACAAATGATATTGCAGAATATGCAATTCCAGAAAGAGACTAGAGCTTCCATTCAGAGACAAGAGTCCTCCATTCAGAATTTGACCACCCAGATGGGGCAGATGACTACTTCATTAAACACATTGCACTCTCAGAATTCTGATAAGTTGCCTTCCCAAACTGTAGTTAACCCGAAGAATGTGAGTGCCATCACTCTAAGATCAGGCAAACAGATTGAAGTTGATCTAGCTGCATCAAAAATGAAGCAATCGATTTTACAAGAGACTGAGAACATTAGTGAACAAATTCTTGCTAGTGAACCTTCCACAAGTGTTGAACAACCATATTCCATTGCTCTTCATTTCCTCCAAGAGCCATTCAAAGGTAGATGGACGAGGTAGACAAGGAGATCTTGGACACATTTAGAAAGGTAGAGGTGAACATACCTTTACTTGATGCAATCAAACAAATTCCAAGATATGCAAAATTTCTAAAGGAGTTGTGCACTCACAAGAGGAGGCTCAAAGGTAATGAGAGGATCAGCTTGGGCAGAAATGTTTCAGCACTAATAGGTAAACCTGTTCCTCACATTCCTGAAAAATGTAAGGACCCAGGTACATTTGTTGTATCCTGCATAATAGGTAATAGCAAATTTGAGAATGTCATGCTAAATCTAGGTGCTTCTATTAATGTTATGTCAATTCTTGTGTGAAAACCGCCTTTCTAAATCTCAAGCCCTAAAAGCCTTAGAGATTTACATTACTCAAGTTGAAAGACAATTAGATAAAAAGGTGAAAGTTATCAGGTTTGATCGAAGTGGTGAGTATTATGGAAGATATGATGAAAATGAACAACATCCAGGTCCATTTGCTAAATTCCTTGAAAGTTGTGGCATATGTGTACAATACACAATGCCAGGTACACCACAACAGAATGGTGTATCAGAAAGGCGTAATAGAACATTGTTGAATATGGTTAGGAGTATGTTGAGTAATTCATCTTTACCCGTTTCATTGTGGACTTATACTTTAAAGACCGCAATGTATTTATTAAACAGGGTTCCTAGTAAGGCAGTTCCAAAGACTTCTTTTGAACTGTGGATGAAAGGAAACCTAGTTTAAGGCATTGTTTGGGGGTGCCCGGCGGAAATTAGAATTTATAATCCACAAGAAAAGAAACTGGATGCAAGAACAATCAGTGGTTATTTCATTGGTTATCCAGAAAAATCAAAAGGGTATAGATTTTATTGCCCAAACCATACTACAAGAATTGTTTAGACTGAGAATGTTAGGAATGATGAGATTAGTGGGAGTGAAACACCACGTAAAGTGGAAATTCAAGAAGTGAGGGTACAAGTTCCATTTACTTGTGTCCCTAATAATGTTGTTCCTCAAGTTATTTAACTGATTAGTAATGATGGAGAACAACAAAATAATCCCATTATTGAAAATGAAGTTGATGAACCTATAATAGAAGAATCACAAGTGATAGCATTTCTCAAAGAGAAAGATGATCTGCTATTTCTGATGATTATGTGGTTTACCTACATGAGTCAGAATGTGACATAGGAATTGAGAATGACCCAGTTACGTTTTCACAAGTCATGGATAGTGATAATACCGATAAATGGTTAAATGCCATGAAAGATGAGTTAAAATCTATGAAACAAAATGAGGTTTGGGACCTTGTTGAGTTACCAAAAGATTCCAAAACAGTTGGTTGTAAGTGGGTTTTCAAAACCAAACGTGATTCTTATGGTAACTTAGAACGTTATAAGGCCAGACTTGTAGCAAAAGGCTATACTCAGAAAGATGGTATTGATTATAAAGAGATGTTTTCACCAGTCTCTAAGAAAGACTCACTTATGATTATCATGGCATTGGTGGCTCATTATGATTTGGAGTTACACCAAATGGATGTGAAAACCGCCTTTCTAAATGAGGATTTCACAGAAAAGGTCTATATGGATCAACCAATAGGATTCATAGAGAAAGGAAAAGAACACATGGTGTATAAACTTAAGAAATCAATATATGGATTTAAACAAGCTTCACGATAGTGGTATCTTAAGTTTAATGATACTATTGTATCTTTTGGGTTTAAGGAAAAGATTGTTGATCGATGTATATCCTAAAGGTCAGTGGAAGTAAGTTTATCTTTTTGGTTCTACATGTTGATGACATCTTGCTTGCAACTAATGATCTTGGTCTTTTAAATGAGACTAAGATGTTTCTCTCTAAAAAATTTGAAATGAAAGATATGGGTGAGGCAAGCTATGTGATTGGAATAGAAATATTTCGTGATAGATAACAAGGTCTTTTAGGTTTGTCTTAGAAAGCATATGTTAACAAAATTTTAGAGAGATTTAGAATGAATATATTCAGCATCTCCCGTTCCAATTCAGAAATGAGACAAGTTTAGTATGATGCAATGTCCAAAGAATGATTTGGAACAGAAGCAAATGGAAGAAATTCCTTATGCATCTATAGTTGGGAGTTTAATATATGCTCAGATTTGTATGTGACCATATATTAGTTTTGCAGTTGGAATGTTAGGAAGATACCAGAGTAATCCTGGTATAGAACATTGGAAATTTGCAAAGAAAGTCCTGGGATACTTACAAGGTACAAATGATCATATGCTTACTTATAGGAGATCAAATCACCTTGAGGAGGTTGGATATTCAGATTCAGACTTTGCTGGATGCCTAGACTCAAGAAAGTATACTTTCGGTTATGTGTATTTATTAACGGGAGGAGCTATCTCATGGAAGAGTGTGAAGCAGGCTGTCATTGTTGCATCCACTATGGAAGCTGAATTTGTAGCATGCTTTGAGGCCACAGTTCATGCTAAATGACTACGGAACTTTATTTCAGGACTTGGGGTTGTCGACAGTATTGTTAGGCCGCTGAAAATTTATTGTGATAATTACGCAGTAGTCTTCTTTTCTAAAAATGACAAATATTCCAAAGGTGCTAAACATATGAAGGTGAAATACTTTGTCGTTAAAGAAGAAGTTCAGAAACTTAGAGTGTCAATTGAGCATATTAGCACTAACCTTGTGATTGCGGACCTTTTGACGAAAGGGTTACCGCCCAAAATATTTACTGGTCATGTAACAAATATGGGTATTATGTTTGTGAATGAACTTTGAACATTATGTTATTAATAAAGTCTCAATATTTTGACACTTCGATATCATTAATATTTAAGTTTCTGATTAATATTTTATTTTCACACTTATGTGCACATGTGAAAATGATAATGTTGAAAATAAAATTTTCTTTCTAAATGACATTATTATATGATTTTCATTAATGTGTCATGTTAAGAATAAAGCTAATATAGTAGTACATGGAAGGACTATATCGAATAAGTGATGTACAACCGTCATGACTCTTATTAATTCTTGTTCTTAATCATGACTTGTAACGTAATAAATATGGAAAACATATTCTGAATATGCGCATTATGTTTGATGTTTATAAAATCATGAATTGTATTGTCACATGAGACAAGTAGGAGAATGTAAGAAATATGCCTCTTGTGACATGAATAAATATATTATTTCATTGTTTGAATGACATAACTCTTGGATGGAGAGTTATCAATGAAATGTTAAGACTCTTGGGAAAGAGCTTGTAATGACATAACTCTTGGATGGAGAGTTATCAATGAAATGTTAAGACTCTTGGGAAAGAGCTTGTATATAGTGCTTGATGGAAGCACTATACTAACAAGAAAAAGGATCAGAAGCATTGTCCCTATCTCTGCCCATAAAAGATTGCTCTATCACTAAACAACAGCTAAATGGAAGATCGTATCGCCATGGGTAAAAATTAGTAATGTATAACTATTCTTATTATGTGAAAACTATAATTTCTTAAGGTTCATTTACACATGGTTTCCATGATAATAGTTTACAGATATTAGACATCCTATATGATTATCTATAATCACATAATCAATCAAAAACTGTTTTTTTGCTAACCAATTTAAAATTACAACAAAAAATATTATGAGAGTTTTTAATGTTCCTTTCAGTCTACAAACAGATATTGTTTACGTGATGCAATTATCTTCGAACCCTTCTTAAGTTTTATTTATAAATATTTAATAACCAATCAAGTTATATCTTTAATTTGTTTCATGTCCCTCATCCTCACCATTTGCTTCAAAATGAAGGTTATATATCAACATTATACATTTGTTTTTTGTGTACATTAAATATAGGACACCAAATTTTCACTGTGTTTTTCAACGCTCGTATTTATTATAAAAAGTGAAACAAAGTTGTGAAACATTATTATTGTTAGAAAATAAAACCCAAAACTAAAATACACCGAATTTGCTTCAATTCTCTTACATCTACGTGCTGGTAAGCAAATGGATTAATTTCTTTTAGCTATGGCTAATTAGTCTGATTTTTTTTGCTAGTACATGTTCCGATCATAATCACATTATGACCATTATTGTCGAAGAGGACTTTGAAAGTCTGAATGAAAGTAGGACTGATCATAAATTTATAAAATAAAAATTAAATGATTTTGGAAAATAACATAAACATAATCGAAGGTAAATTTAAATTAATTAACTAGATTATAGTGAAGAAAATATTTGTCACCCTCTTTGCAGTGGAAATCATTAAGCAAAGACTAAATTTGAGCTTAGAAAATTGGCCGACCTAAAAGGTGAAAAGCGTTTGAACTTTCGGTCAATTCTTGTGTGAAATTTCCCATGCATATGATAGAATCTTTAAGAAAGATACTGAAAGTGTGCCAATGTTAAAGTCATATTGCTCTAGTCAATTGACAAGTAGGGCAAAAAATGTGATCATAAGAAAAAGGTGCTTAAATTTCTCTAATCATATCACTACCACTTGTTTAATATTTACATGGATAAAAAGGTGTCCACTATGATGTATTTTGTTTTAATGAAATCGCTTTTGATTGAAAAAGATAATTAAACTCAAATTTGAGTCGAATCAAAAAAATTATTATATAAGACAAAATAACTATATATAATTTTTTTTAAATATTAGGAAACTAAATTATACGTAAGAAATGTTATATTGATTTTGACATATATTGTTAAATTGCATCCATGATTTTCTCTTAGATATTGGTAACAAGGGTCACAACTGGCCCAAATTAAATACTACACTTGAAATAAATCATACAAATCTAAAAATAGAAAACTAAAATTAAGATTTTTTTATGCAAAGCTAAAAGTAAGAATTCTTTTGCAATATATATTTTGAAACAAATAAGGAGTAGTATAAATTTATAATCTTGTCATTGAAAAGCTATCCAATATTCCAGCCATTTTTATCCTCTTAAATTTATTGCTAGGACCGATACTTAGATTAATTTATTGCTTGGATAGAAATTTGCTGTGTTTTAACACTATCAGATTTTCTTCAAGTAGTTCTTCTGAGAAACTCAATTTTTCCTTTACTTGTGTGTCTGTGAATTTACATCATTGTGCCGCTGAATTTTGACCCCAATTTTTTTTTCTAACTAGCAAGTTACTCATGCATACTCAGAGAATAATATTCTTTTGATCGCGTGGTTAAGAATATATATGTTATTCGTGTATCAGTAAGGTTTAGAACACGCATGTTACCCTGTGTATTTGTTTGAATGATTTAAACCTGCTCAAATACATAAGTAAAATGATTTAATAGGTATACAATGATAATGTATACCACCTTCCTAAAACTAACCCTCAACTAACATAACTAATTGATTAACAAATAAATACACTTCAAAAATATCAAAACAAAAACAATTTATTCACTTGATTCCACGATTGCTTAACGTGGAAGTAATTTGGCTGCAACAGAAATAACTGTTTGATGAAATGCCTAAGTGAACTATAGGACAATGCACACTAGCCAACTTGATCATGTTTTCAGGATTAGAGTCCAAACTGCCTATGTCATGATTTGTGCAGTTGGCTGAGACATGGACATGAGTTCCTCGGCCAGACACAAACTTGATGCAATTCTAAACTTGTTCATCTTGATCAACCTTAGCACAATTGTCTTGATCCAACTTTGGTCTGCCATGATCTTCATATTTTGACACCCCTTCGCAAGCTGGACTATGTATGTCACAAAGTCCAAGCTTAGATGAGAGATGACAAAATTTGGCAGGTGCAAGGGCCTTAGTAAAAGTATATGCAATTTGAAAATTAGTACAAATAGACATCAAATGAACTACACCATTTATAACTTTTTCTGTAATAAAATGGCAATCCATTTCAATGTGTTTTGTCCTCTCATGAAACACTGGGTTGACAACAATATAAAATATTGATTGATTGTCACAATACAAAGTAATGGGATTAGTATGCAAAACAAACAAATCACTGAAAAGATATAGCAACCATTGTGCTTCACAACCTACATGAGCAAGGGCTCTATATTCAGCCTCAGTAAAGGATCTTGAAACAATCATCTGCCTTTTGCTCTTCCATGATACAAGTTTCACCAATAAAGAAACAATAATCTGTTATAGATCTTCTAGTGTCAATGCAAGCCCCCAATTAGAGTCAATAAAACCCTTAAGGCTAATATCATTTTTGCTGAAAAGAACAATCCTTTTCCAGGGGTATTTTAAGGTATCTAAGTATTCTTAGCCCTTCATTGTAGTGCTCTATGGTGGGTTTGGATATGAACTGGCTTAGGTGACTCACATCATAAGAAATGGTAGGTCTAGTATGAGTGAGGTAGATGAGTCTACCTGATAACCTTCTATAGGCAGTGGGATTGGGAAGCTTTATGGTATTGTCCATTGATGTTGAAGCAGACTTGGCTGCAAGTAACCCTGCATCCTGGAGAAGATCAATAGTGTATTTTCTCTGGAAGAGACTAATGCCTCCTTTTGTCGTGACAACTTCCATCCCAAGGAAGTATTTCATATTTCCAATATCTGTAATACTAAACTTCTTATCAAGAAGTTGTTTGACAAACTGAATTTCTATCAAATCACTCCCTGCTAAAACAAGGTCATCAACATAAACAAGAATAATAGTGAAGGAATGGTGATAATATTTGACAAATAGAGAATGATCTGACTTAGATTGAGTGTAGCCATTTTGTATTAGAACAACACTTAGTTTTACATTTCATTGTCTACTAGCTTGTTTCAATCCATACAAGGATTTTTGACGTTTACAGACTTTGGATTTGTTAACAACTTCAAGACCTTGAGGGATTTTCGTGTAGACTTGATCAAGCAAGTCACTATGAAGGAAAGATGGGTTAATATCCAGCTGATGAAGATGTTAGTTTTTAATATAAGCTAAGGCTAGAATAACTCTTATGGTACTCATTTTTGCTATAGGGTTGAAAGTGTCAAGGTAGTCAATCTCTGTTATTTGAGTGTATCCTTTTGCCACCAATTTGGCCTTATATCTATCAATAGACCCATCAAGATTGTGTTTGACCTTAAAGATCCACTTACACCCTATGGATTTCTTCTCTTTGGGGAGGTCTATTATAATCCAAGTCTCATTTTTGTTCAAGGCTTGTAATTCTTCTCTCATGGCATCAATCCAATGTTGATGTTGTATGGCCTCATTGTAGCTACTAGGCTCAATAGTAGAGGATATATTAAGGATAAATCTTATGTATGGATCAAACAGATTTTCATAAGACAAAACATATGAGAAAGGATATTTGGCCTGAGTAGAAACATCAAGGGTAAAAGAGTTCATTAAAGTACAATGATAATCCTCTAGATATCTAAGAGGTCTCCTTTGCCTATTAGAGATTCTAATAGCCTCATTTTGTTCTTATTTTGGAATGTCCTCAATGGTTTGATCAGACTCATTAGTATGATCAGTAAGCTCAGATTGATGCATCTAAGAATTGGGGGTGCTATCATGAAGTTGGTGATCAAGATAGTGATCACCTTGATTAAAGGAATCAGTAGGTATGGATTCATCATAACTATTCTTATCTAATTCATCATGCTTAGAGAAAGGAAACACTAATTCATAAAATACAACATTTCTGGAGATGAAAGTTTCCTTTGTTTCTAAGTCATAAAGCACATAACCCTTTACCCCTTGTTTGAAGCCTAAGAAACTATACTTCCTAACTCTAGGATCAAATTTTCTTCCATTTTTCACCATAGTATACACATAAACATCCAAAAAATTTAAATTAAGAAGATTAGGGTCATGATTGAAGAGAACTTGATATGGTGACTTGTTTTGGAAGACACTAGAAGATTGTCTGTTTATTAGAAATACAGCATGAGTAGTGGCATAGTTCTAGAAAAACTTAGGCATGGAAGATTAGAACATCGAGGCTCTTTCTACACCAAGAATGTGTTGATGTTTTCTCTTCACAACACCATTTTATTGTGGAGTATCAACACAACTAGTCTGATTTAGGATGCCCTTTGAATTGTAGAACTCATTCATTTTGTATTCCACACCATTATCAGACCTTATACACTTTATAACATGTCCAAATTGAATTTCTATAAGAGTAACAAAAGATTTCATAAAAATAGCAGTTTTAGATTATTTTTTCTCCATAAAGAACAACCATGTATGTCTAGATTTATCATCTACTATGGTTAAGAAGTATCTATGCCCTAATGTAGAAGGGTTCGAAACAAGCCCCCCTATATCAACATGAATAATATCAAATATGAACTCATATTTGCTAGTGTTGTTGTGAAAGGTAAGTTTTTTTGTTTGGCAAAGTAGCATGCATCACATGGTTCACTTTCAAAATTACAGTGTATGAAAGGAAACTCCTTATTAAGAACAAATTTTTTTCTTTAGATGGATGTCCAAGTCTCTTATATCATACATATTTACTTATATTGTTCACAACATTTGCAAAATGATTAGGCAGTGATGATAAGGTTTCATAGTTAAGGGTATATAATCCTCCTTTTTCTTCAGCTACACCAATCATCCTCAATGTGATTTCCTCTTGTATTTTTCAATTATTTTCACAAAAAATAAGAGAACAATGGAGGTTCTTGGTAAGCTTAGAAACATACATAAGATTGAAGGAAAACTTAGGAATATAAAACACATATATTAAGTAGAAATCATTGGAAAACATGATTGTTCCAAATATAGTAGTAATTTCACTTCCATCAGGCATCTTGATGATAATATGATTAATTTTCTTGAATGCTTGATATCTTGATAAGGAGTGACAGATGTGATCTGTTGCTCCTGTATCAATGATCCGATCTTGAACTCTCAAATTCTTAGATTGGTTAAGAATGTTACCTAGAAACTTTTGCTTACCTGGGTCAGCCAAGGACATAATATTGATTTGGCTATTTGTGTGGCTTGAAGGTTCCTTCAGCATATCCAAGATGGCTTTGTGTTGATAAAGTATAAAGCCAATAATATTTTCTTCTTCAGCAGGTACATTGGTCATGTCATTGTCACCAAAACTTGTTACATTATTCACATTATTGTTAAACTTGTAATGAGGTGGGAATCCATACTTTCTATAATATATGTCAACAATGTGTTCCATCTTATTGCAGAATGTGCAGATCTGTGAATTCATTCATCTTCCTCTTGTACCATTAGGACCAGAGATCATGGCTGGTCCTTTTTGATTATTTCCTCCTCTAAAACCTCTTCCTCTATACATTCCTCTTGCAGCTGAGTTATCAATTGTGCTTGTGAATATTTTTGTTTCATCAAGAGGGAGAGCAAGTTGTCTTTCTTGTTGCATAAGCAAGAAAAAGCCTTATTTATGTCAGGAATGGGATCTATGAGCATTATTTGGGATCTTACACCTGAATATTGCTCATTAAGTCCCTTTAGAAATCTGATTACATAATCTTCTTTCCTATATGATTTGCTTTTGCAAGTGCATGAGGTAAATGACATAAAATTATCTAATTCTTGCCAAAGACCCTTTAAGTGATTGTAGTATTTATCTATGGATTGACATCCTTGCCTACTAGTATAAATTGTTCTTGCAAATCACATATGAAATATAAACCTTTGTAATACCTCTCTTTGAGGTCCTTCCATATATCATAGGTAGTTTTAAGCCAGTGCACACTTTGGCAAATGGAGCGATCTAGTGAGTGTTTAATAGAAGACATCACTATGGTATTACATCTATCCCAAACTCCAAAGTTAGGATCTTCAAGATTTGATTTAGGCAAGCTTCCATCAATAAACTGCAGTTTGTTTTTCGTCTTTAGTGCCATCAATATGTCCCTAAACCAAGAGTGATAGTTTGCTCTTGTTAGGTATTCCTTCACCAAGCTGCATCATGGACTCTCATTAGAATGCATGTAATATGGACTGAATGGATCAGTGAAGGGATTTACGACAACTATTGTGTTAGCCATTTTGAATTAGATGAGGAAAAGTGTTTGGTAGACATGGGTAGTAAGGGAGAAGGTATAAAAGTGTATATGCACAACAGAGCATCAATTGATGCTCTGATACCATAATACAACTTGATAACCCATGTGAGAAATAATTGATGGAAAAGATGAACAAAGAATTGAAGAGAGAGTAAAGCAGAAAGAATAAAGGAGTGAAACATAATGAATTATATTTCTCATTGATACCATAAGATAAAAGATTACAATATATATAGCAAAGTGGTGAGAAAATGCCACCATCCTAAAACTAACCATCAACTAACATAACTAACTGATTAACAAACAAATACACTTCAAAAATAACAAAACAAAAACAATTTATTCATGTGATTCCATGGTTGCTTGACGTGGAAATAATCTGGCTGCAACATCAACAACTCTTTGATGAAATGCCTAAGTGAACTGTAGGACAAGGCACACCAACCAACTTGATCATGTTTGCATAGTCGGAGTCCAAACTGCCCCAATCATGATTTGTGCAGTTGACTGAGACATGGACATGAGTTCCTCGATCAGACACAAACTTGATGCAATTCTGAACTTGTTCATCTTGATCAACCTTGATGCAACTGTCTTGATCCAACTTTGGCCTGCCATGATCTTCATATTTTAACATCATGGAATACAACAATGATGATTGATAACAATATTGTTAATCCTCTTCCTTCCCATAACAAACCAACGAACCAATTTTCCTTGTCATTCGAAAAATCAAATCCAAAAGATATATTTTACTTATATTATCCCTAACTTTTATTTTTTTTGTTTCTGATTAGAGCAACTACATGGTTATTCTTAACGAACTAAGAATATTCTTACTCTATTCTTCATTGTGTCGTTCTTATTTTCTGAATTTTGTTCTTAAATAAGAACATTTCTTAGTTGTTCTTGACCAATGAAAGTGAGGAAGAGGTAGACGTTATGAAAAAAAATGTAGATATTGTGGGACCCAAATAAGAATAAAGACGAGGCTTACTATTGTGAGAAAAAACAAATGTTCTTATTTCATTGAGAATTGTAATAAGTTATAAAATAATATAAGAATGAAGATTTATTTACTGTTGAAGTATAGCTTGTTGAATACCTACCTACTACTTTTTTAGTTTTGGGGTCGATAGACTTTTGATTGAAGATGCAAAATCTGAATAAAATTGATTTTTTTTATGTTTGGACTAGTGATCTAGAATGAAGGACAAATGTATTTGGCAGAGTTTTTTTTGGATACTTTTAGTTATAATCAATAGAATAAGATATCTATTCATATTAGGAAATAAATTATATCATTTAGCCATTAAAATTATAACATCAATCCTATTTTTTTACGTTTTAGAAATACTTTTGAAAAATGGTGAAATATAATACATATTATAATGAAGATACTTTATTCTTCTAACAAGAGAAGATGTTTTATTCTCTATAATGAATTGGTTGTTTGTAGATTAAAAAGGAAGCTTCAAATTTTTTAGGACATGATGAAGCCATATTTAGGAATTGGAACACTTAGAAGAAGCCATGATGAAGCCATATTTAGGAATTGGAGCACTTAGAAGAAATCATGATGAAGCCATAAGGTCATAACATGAACTTGTGAGAGACCTAAATTGATAACTGAAAAACGTATTATTACTTAGACCTATTGGAAGAAATCACACATTTAATAGATTTTTTCACATCAGAAATGAGAAGGACTATCCAAATAATAATTAGAACATAACCCCAAAAACATGTCTCATCTACATTCTTAAAGTTGAACCATAAAAATGAGGTCTGGACCTTGATAGGTTTGTGTGACAGATTTAATATTGTAACAAAATATACTCAAAGACACTATTCACATATGTTCTTTAGTGTTGATCGCGTATGGTCGGAATGGAGAATCCGATTGAGTATCTTGCTTTTGGAAGTTGACTGGAATGAGGCTTGGACTCAGCGGTGGAGGTACCTGAAAAGGTTATCCGACGCTCAAGTCAGTATGAGTTTAAGGAGGATTAATGAGGAATGAATCAGAATAGATGAGAGTGAATACTAGCAATTAATGAGAGAGTTAAGATACTTATGAGTGTGAGTGAATATTTATGATGTAGGAGATATGAGAATGTCAATACTTCCTATAAAAGGACACCTTCCATTTATAGTAATTGACGACATGTCATCTATCCAATGGTTGATGGTGACTTGGCAGTATGCATTGTAGGGGCGTAACAGATCTGTCCTTGCTGCATAGTAGGTTCATCTCTGGTCATGTCTGTGAGAGGGGGCAGGTTGGAGTTGTAGGCGGTGTAGCAGAACCCAATTGGGAAGACATTGAATGGTGCGTGAGGAACACTTATACTTGACATGAAGTGATGTAAGGCTCCAAGTTGGACTTGTCTGACTTAGGGGGACAAACTAACATTTTTATGAGGTGTGACAAAGCCCAATTGGGGGATGCACTTAATAAGGTGTCAATGACATTTATGAAGCTTATGTGAAGATGACGTAAGAGTCTAGTCTATACCTATTTAGGCTTGATTTGGTCGGATGGGTCCCATCTTGGTGGGGTGAAGTACCCAATTTGACAGGATGGAACAACATATATAAAAAAGAAATAATGACCAATAATTGAATATAGGTTCTTTACATTGGTGTATGTGATTCAAGTCTTGTGTTTATGGAGGATCCTGAATTCGCATAGATATTAATTAAAAGTAAGTAGTCTCTGTCTATTAGTTGGATGTGAAAGTGTTTACATCCATATCAATCCAAAATAAAACAATAAACTAATCTAAAAAATCGAAAATCATATAACTATAATATACACAATATTGGATTAAGTTTGTGAGGAAGAGATTGAACTTTGAATCCATTTTATAAAAAGTTGAATTACTCTAAACAAAATGGCACATAATACGGTTTACATGTTTACTGTATACTAAAAATTGTTGTTTACTTTAATTTATGATTTTACTATGTATAGTTGACTAGTTTTGTTATTTCATCCTCAGACAGAAAGTATATATCATAGTTTTATATAAAATAAATTTAATGTATCAAAACTCATTATTATTTAATATTTTAAATAGAAAATAATAAGCAACTAAAAAATCAAACTACAATTATAAATAATTTTGAGAAAAAATATATGCACTATTATACAATATTACAACAACATTCAGTATTAATATTTTACCATAACTAGTTATTCAAAATACAAATAAATATGGGATAATGTAATAATTATATATAAATTTTTATACTAATAATATATATATATATATATATATATATATATATATTACTTATAAAGCAAAAACATAAAATAACTAACTATTCATGGTCTAATTTATAGTTCTCTATTTTACCCTCATTATTTTCTATTTTCTACCAAAAAACTATATACACAATATTCCCTTCATTCACATTATTACTTAGTTTTCAAAAACTATCATTTTTATTACTTTTTAATTTTCGAACAGTTTAAAACCTCTCATTTGAATTAATTTAAAAAAAAATTGCACGTTAGTTACTTTTTCAAAAACTACTACATTCAAATAAATTGTTGCCTAAATTATATAATTTAAAAGTATAACACATCTTTAGTTATTGTTCTTTCCACTACATTATTTTAGGATGGTATTTCTAAAAAACAAAGCGATGCACCAAAGGTGCTGCAAAAATATAATGTTACCCACTACTATTATTTCCCATTTTTATTCTACATTATCTTCCTCTTCCAATTTTCAGGTATTTCTTTTTTCTTTCAAAGAAGAGACTTAACAATAACTACATTTCATGGTAATATAATATATTCCTGAATGAATATAATAAATAAATGTTCGCCACTATCTTTTATTTGTACTTCATGTTAATAAAGTTATGTTGTTACATTGGTTAATTGTTAAAATGTGTTGTTCATTCAGGAAGTGGGGTTGTTGGAATAATACTCCTTCAATCAAAAGAGAAGGATGTTTCAATCACACGGATGATGTATTGCCATTCCACTTTGGTGTTGTAATTGGTGATATAACAAAGAAAATATTGAATTGGTTTTTTTGTTGTTGGGGGCCACTTCAAAAGCTCACAAGTCCGGTGAGTCAACTGACTTTTTTATAATTGGTTCCAATTGAATCTTTACTGATCCACATTGATGCTAATTAGAACTTTTTAATCTTTACTAACTTGATTGATAATTAATTTATCTACATTTAAGAGTGATAAATTTTATAATTTCATCTTTTACATGCTTACTGTTTATCTTTGCTTCTTCTATGCAAAGTAAAGATGATCATATTTGTATGTGGTAACCAAATAACATATGTGATTTGAAAAGATAATTGATAATTTAACTTATTTGGAATATTTTTTGGGTATATAACTTATTTGGAATATGAGTTATCACCAAAAGATCATGTTATAAAAAATGTGATAAAAGTATACTAATCACTTACAATTTACTCAATAATGTTTTTATAGATGGTTGTTTCCACATAAAACCAT
>NC_032018.1:6030349-6065174 GCF_001865875.1 Lupinus angustifolius
TCATTACTATTTTATGTTCTAATGAAAATTAAATTGTAAATAATTGTTAATTATTATATATATATATATGGTTGGAAAACTAAAAGACTATGAGTTACTATTATACACTACCAACCCTTCCTTTTTATACGTACCATTGATATGGAGTAAAAAGAAATTGATTAAATATCTCATTAATGCATGATCAATGAGTGAGAATTAGTTAGATCAACTAATTTTGTTTCATATAATAACTTTTCTAAGTGAAATGAGATTGAAAGTTTTATTTTGTTTTTATGTTTATTTTTAATTGATATATTTTAATTTATCTATACAATACTTAATTGATTAGGACCGTAAAAAACATATAATTTTATATTAAATTATAAAACAGATTTAATAAGATCATTGTTTAATAGAGATTAATACTTCTATTAAACACATTCAATTAACCACATATCCAATTTAACCAATAAGATTCAAATATAAATATATAATTTCACTATCGGTTCATTTAAGTCAGATTATTGTATTGATTGAATATAGATATCTAAGATACATGTATAATTTCATAAAGAAAAAATGACCTGTAAAGATAATTGCAAGTGATTCAATTATTTGAATGTTCAATTTTTATATAATAGAATTGAATAATTACTTCAATCAAATATGTTCAACTTCAAATTATAATATCTAACATAAATTATTATATTTAATATTTATAGCATATAAATTATACATTATAAACAATGCTATTAAGATAGAAAATGATTCTCCAATTCAATCAAATCAACATCACTCGAATAAACATTTTGTTACGAAAATAAAATATTAAAGGAAGTAAATCGGGGTAAATAGGGAATTTGGTAATCGAATTTGCTGCAATCTTATATCATTACCTGAATTTATTTTACCCCTTTCTTCTCAACCAAATCAGATCTACAAACACAAACACCACATTTTGCAGATCCACCATGGATTTCATGAAGGTTTTCGATCAAACCGTTCGAGAAATGTGAGCTTCCTTTTTTCATCATGAATTCGTTGCAATATTTTTTACTTCCTTTAATATAAATCTATCTCAATCTGTGAAATTCTCCTTGATTTCATTATTATGATTGTGAAAACAGAAAGAGAGAGGTGAATCTGAAAGTGCTCAAGGTTCCAGAAATCGAACAGAAGGTGGAATTTAAACTGTTTGTTTCTGTTATTTGCGTTGGTTTGATTGAGAGTCTTAAAGTTCCTGTTTGATTTTTTTGTTTTTTATTTTTATTTGAATATCCGTTGTGAAATTTCTGGAATTAGATTGCGTTTCTCGAGAATTGATTTGTATGTGAATTGTTTCTGTTGCTCAGGGGAGAATCTCTGATATCGAACTCCTGTTTGATTTTGATTTGTTATTTTCATTTTTTGATACACAATATGTTTTGGTAGTAGTGGATCAACAAATTTTCTGTTTTCATTTCGATATTTCAAATCAAACTAAAAATAAGGATGTTACTACCTGCATTTTCAGCTTCTCATTTCTAGAACCAATGCGCCAACTAAGCATTTATTCAAACATGTTTTTATTGGAAAATGAAAACAGGAAATTTACAAACTGAACACAGCAACTTCGTCCCGTTCATGGAATTTGGATCCACTCATGTTGCATAATTAGACCTTTGGACAGAGAGACTGAATTTAATTAACTAAACTTTAACCTTCTTTTGGGAAACTAACTAGGGAAGAATGAGAATGAGAGGATTGGAAGTTAGCAGTTCAGGAATGCATATATCATGTCTATAACCATTGCCAACCTTCTTTCCCTTGCTATTTCGTTTCCCAAAGAAAGTCCAAGGATAATTATTTCAATTTGTGTATGCATTCTTCACAATTAAATTTGATTTCAGCTTTAGGTAAAGTTGGCCCCTGTATGCACTTATCTCCATTTTAGAATACTCATGCCAGCATGTCTTGATTGTTCATTCAAAAGTTTAGTTTTGTGCCTTGTTCCTGTGCAAATACAAAGTAATTATCATTACTGGTGAATATGGCATATTTCTGATAAGAACATGAGGAACTTTTTGTAGGCCACAATATTCTTAGATATGGATTGTTGTGACTGAGTTATGTTTATTCTTTCAGTTATTTTACCAGGCTTCAAATTTTGAAGTTCACAAATCAATTTTAGTTCCTTTTCCCTTTAACTTGGTGACATGAGTCAAATTTATGTAGGATGAATGATATGTCATGGCCCTCTTTTTCTGCAGACACAGATTGTGGAATGCTTGTATAACTCAATTATAACTCAAATATTTGAACTTCAAAGTTGGTGAACAATAAACTTACTGACATTATTTGTTGGGTTTTTCACCCTTGTTAAAAATTTAGGTGTTGGATGCAACTGATAATGAACCTTGGGGTCCTCATGGTTCTGCGCTGGCAGAAATTGCACAGGCTACCAAAAAATTGTAAACAGCCATCTCCTTTCTGCTTGTATTACTTTGAAATGTGTTATCCTCATATTTAGAGAAAGTTGCTTATATTGTTCTAGTTAGTTTATTGTTTTGGGTATACTTTCAGTGCTGAATGTCAGATGGTCATGAATGTCCTTTGGACACGACTGAGTGAGACGGGAAAGGATTGGCGTTATGTATATAAGGTAACACTTTCCCCATAACCATGTTATTCCCTAAGATTTTAGCATACATGGAGAAGGTCTTTTGCATTCTATGTGTTTATACATTAAACTTTTTTTCCCCTTCAATAACTGTGTACTTCTGTGTCAGGCATTAGCTGTGATAGAGTATTTGATATCAAATGGATCTGAACGAGCAGTAGATGACATTATTGAACATACTTTTCAGATCTCAGTAAGTGTCCTTCATATGTATTTGGCTAATTTTTGTTGTGGCAATTCTCGCGTTGACAATAGGAAAAATGATATAATTTTTTCATACATAATTGTCATTCACTTCTGATTGGTGAAGGCACTTTCAAGTTTTGAATATGTTGAGCCTAGTGGGAAGGATGTCGGACTGAATGTCAGGAAGAAGTCAGAAACCATTGTGGCACTTTTAAATAATAGGGATAAGATACAAGAAGTCAGAAATAAAGCTGCTTCAAACCGTGATAAGTAGGTCAAATTCGTCAAGACTTTATTCTTGAGTTATGAGTTTAACTAAAACTATATAGATTGTGTTGTCAACAAATGATATTTTTTGTTTGGGGTGCTTTATTTAGGTACATTGGAGTTTCTTCTAGTGGAATTACGTACAAGTCTGGGTCAGCTTCATTTAGTAGTGGCAGCTTTCAGAGCAATAATAAATATGGAGGCTTTGGATCAGGAGATGATGACAGGTTTAGAGATAGCTATAGAGACAAGGGGAACTATGAGGAAGAAAAGGTTGAGAAAGATCAAGAGAACTCCTTCAAGAAGCGTTCTGCACGCTCTTCCAGGTAAGGCATATCTAACCACTCCTATGGTCTGCAAATAATGGTAAATATACTTTAAGTTTGTTCCATACTAAAATAATTGAAGTATATTGCCATAAAGCCTAGGTAGATTTGAATTTGGATCATCTAGTGTCTCTCTCGCCTGAGCAATTTTCAACTCACATTGTATCCTGTAAAAGAGTATTAAATTCCATTATAATTAAAAATGTTGTTGGTATGCACTCAAATGTCTTTTTATCTAAAAAATCTTCCTTTACCTTTACTACCCTTGGGGAAAATAGAGGCTCAACTCTAATTCTGATACTAATCTTCATAAGAGGCAAAATATTAGTTGAAGGCAAATTATCTATAGAATAAAGCATCTCTTTGAACAACATGAAATATGCAAGGCATTTGTTGCAATTTGCCCTCCCCCCCAAAGACTCGTTACATGACACCATGGTGCATGATATCATTTGACACAAGCCACATTCTAATAACAGGGCACATGTTCAAACTCAAGCCTTTGATCCTTACTCTTCCTTGCATACTTTGACAAGGTTGTTTTGACTTTTGAGAACACTTTTAGGTGTGAAAATTGGTTAGGTGGTGGAGATGCTTATCTCATGTTCCACCTTTTACTAGCACAGGTTATATTTTATGCATAGACAGATACATGCTATTGCCTCTCCATACTGCATTGATTATATTATATTTGCCGATATTCTTAATCCAGAATTTCTATCTTGCAGCAAAAGTCAAGAGAGTATGTCATCCAGAGTATCAAAATCATCCACCAATGCAGATGCATATGATAGTTACAATTCAGTTCCTTCTCAAAGTGCAATAGTAGCTACAAGCAATACTGAAGATGACTTTGATGATTTTGATCCAAGAGGAACTTCTACCAGTAAGTATTATGAACAGTCTCCCATGTACCAGTTGCTGATTCTATTCATTTAATTTTAAGAGAAATATTAACCTATTCTCTCAAGTTGATAGACATTAATGTTGTGCACATGTTTCTGTTATAAGTGTGGTGCAAACTTGCACATGCAAGGCCTCCGAGTAAATCATATTATCTACCATATGATAGTTATCTACCATGAGTCTGTTATCATTAGAATTTACAAGAGCATTTATCGAAAGGAAGAATGATATTGATTTGCTATGAGCTGTTGTACTAATCTGTCTACATCGATAGAATGGTAATAGTAAACATGAACAACTTTTTGAAAACTTTTTTATTATAGGAGAATTTATAAGAGTATTTATCAAAAGGAAGAATAGTATTGTTATTGCTATAAGCTGTAGCGCTAATCTATCTATATCGATATTAAACATGAACAACTCTTTGCGGGCGTTTTTATTAGGTGAGATGTTGAGCAATTTTGTAGTCCATGACTCATATTTGCTTTTTGAACATGACTAGGGTGACTTTGATTCAAGATTATTTTCTTAAATGAAATTACTTTATTGAGGTAGAGGGATTTGGGATGGTGTAAAAGAGGTAACATGGTCGTATTTCCATGAAAATAATCATGTAACCTCAAACTAATTTATGCTTGTAGAGGATAACTCTGTGCCACTGCCACCACATGGTCATCTCCCTTCTCTCAATTTTTTTTTTAAATTTATTCTTCTTACCAATGTTAACAAATGGCCTATAATTTAAGTTCACTACTTACTGCAAATTACAGTTATTACCCCTTTAAGGCTTCCTTCAATTCTGACCTGCTTTGTTTTCTTGTGCTAAGAAACCAAGGTCATATACTTCTAAGAAAACCTGTGAACTAGGATGTATTCCACTGTTCTGCCATAAGTTTTCCTCCTCCCTCCTAAGGGAGGCACTGGAAAAATGAAAGAAGAAAAACCACATTGACTATGGTGTCAGCAATTCATTTGTTTTTGCAGGATCAATATACTTGAATGATATTAAATCGTTGATTTTTCTTTTCAACAGAGGCTACAGCTGGAAGCTCTAATCATGTTGATTTCTTTGCACAAGATTTAATTGGTGACCTCATGGATGCTCCAACTCCTGTTCCAACAGAAAAGCCTGTAACTAGTGGTGTGTCAGAGGTTGATCTCTTTGCAGATGCAGCATTTGTATCAGCTGAGCCTCATGTGGACAAGGGAGCTAGTTCTCAACCACAGGTTAGATGTAGTCACTTCTAAATTTTAGTGTTATAGTAATTCATTTCACCTCTAAAGTTAGTCCAATTTTTAGAGGTAGAGGGAGACCAAGAAAACCATAGGCAATACAACTAGGAAAGATTTACATATCAATGCTTTGTTGATGGACATGATTTACAATAGAGCATTATGACGTCGTTCGATCAATGTAATTGACCTCTTCCAGTGTTGTTCTATACATATTATATTAAATAAATAAAAGTAAACATCTCTGAGCTTCAAACCTCTTTCATGAACATTGATGCCATAATGGGTGAGAAAGCTGCCTATTTGCACAAGTAGGATTGCTTGACTGCATGCTTTATTGAAAAAAATATCATTGCTCTATCCTTAATTAAGATATAATATCAGTTTTAATTTCCAAATTCTTACTTTTTTAGATTGTCATTCTGGTATGAACAATAGAAGTTAGTGTGCTAAGATGGTCTGGGAAGGGGCAGCAAGAGGTGGAGCGAGGTACACCATTTAGAATTATTGATGGTGTACAATTCTTCACTAGATGATTTTAAGTGTGTTCAATTACATGGAAAAAACCCAGCAAGGGGTGGCTCTAGTGGTAAGCAGGCTTGAGCTCAGTGACTTAAGGTATGTTTGTGAGTTGAGTTCTGGAGGGGAAGGAAGGGAGATGGAAGACTTTAGAGCCACAAAATATACTTGTAAGATGACTTTGAAGCCTTCCCTTTCCCTTCCTTCCCCTCCAACACCCAACTCGCAAACAGACCCTTAGGGGCCTTTGAATCATTGGGGGTTTGAGTCCGCAAGAAAGTAGTTGTGGGTAACGACAACCTCTGTATCCCAAACAAGGATTAGTTTGACACCCAAAGGGTGTGAGAAAACATTTTAAGACCAGAAAACCCTTAAAAAATGGCCATCTTAATAGTTTTAATTCGTAATTGTGAATTAAGATTACTCATTAGAGAGAACATTATTTACCTTCTTTCTCCCCGTTTTCTTTCACAGTGCTTAACTTCAATTCATTTTTTTCTTGATTTTCGTACAGGATGAAGTCGATCTATTTTCTTCCCAACCTGCCCTTCCTTCCATTACACCAACGGTTGACTTGTTTTCCATCCCTGAGCCAGATGTGAAGTCAGAAAGCAAGTCAGGAAACTCTGGTCCTGTGAATAACATCAATTTTGATCCCTTTGCTGCTGTTCCACTTAACAATTTTGATGGACCTGATATGTTTGGTGAATTTACTTCTCAATCCGATTCAGTATCATCGCAACCCGCACAGCCCACAACTAATGTTGTCAGTGATGCCAGCCAGGGTATCACGATTGGTAAATCTCCAGGGGACTCTAAAGTTACACCTAAAAAGGATAGTTTCCAGGTGAAGTCTGGTGTTTGGGCAGATTCACTAAGCCGTGGATTGATTGATCTCAATATATCTGCTCGTAAGTTTACTATTTTGTCTTTTTAATAGGTTTTGCACATCATATTATTCTCTGATAAGTTGCTACTCAATTCACTGTATCTACATATTCTAAGTAATATGTAGCTGTATGGTCTATTTCTTGGAAGAGTGCATCCGGGCACAATTTATTCCTGAGGTTTTTAGCTTTTTATGATTATCTTCTGCTCCTCAGAGTGACTAAGGGCGTCCACATCCCTAATCTTAAGATAGTGTCTTAGCCTAAGACTCAATTCTTAGATGCAATGTGGCTATGACACTTAAGTGGAGTCTTAAGCTTGAGCCATTTTCGAGACTCTTGCTCAAGACTGTAGCGAGTCTTACCAAAATTGTTTTCTACTCCCCTTGTATCACTAATTACAACCCTAAAATTTCATATTGTATTATATTAATTATATGAGAGTCTTAGCAATATGGATACCTTAATGCATTGCATTCTGGTATGTTATGATGTCTAAAAGATGCACAAGTCCGTTGCTTAAGTGTACATACATTTGAATAGGGTTGGAGTATCATTGTTAACTACTTTTGTGTTCATTGACATCTCCTTTCCTCCCTCTCTGCATGTTCACTATCAGGAATCAATGTGTTAAATGATGTGATTGTGAAATAAATGCACTTTAAATAGCAATTTGTTCTCTGTATTCGCTGATTGTGTTAGACACACTCAAGTTTACAAGCACATTTTTGCTTTTTTTGTCCCTCTAATATGCAATTTGTTTTAGTAGCTTCTGTAATTTTCCTTTATCACTTGGCAGCGAAAAAAGTAAACCTTTCGGATGTTGGCATTGTGGGCGGATTGAGCGATGGATTAGATGAAAGGGAGAAAGGCATGCCACCTGCATTTTACATGGGGAGAGCTATGGGTTCAGGATCTGGCCTCGGTAGGTCTGGATTCACTCCTTCACAGCCAGCAACTGGAGACGACTTATTCTCAAGCCTTGGAAGCCAACCATATCAATATGGTGGGTTCCAAAAGTAAAATTCTCAGATTTTATCCTCCGTTCCATCACCATTTTACTTATTTTTTGTGTGTTGACATCATGAGATTGTTGAGCTCTTTGGCATGGTGGGTTTTGTTCATACATATTTCTCACACTGATTTTATTATTTAAAAAGTTACTGTTGCTTGTTAATGCTGTTTATGTCGGATCCATTTCAACATCCTGCAGTGCCCGAATTTCTGGTGGCACTGCTATGAGTTGTGAAATATCCCGTTCAACTTTATGACTGCTCTTGATGTGTTAATCATTAATTACTAAGATCAACTTATCAATGTTTTTTCTTTCTCATTCCATTTTGCTAAACTTTAATATATTATATGCTTTGCTTTCTTACTACTATTATTGTTGAATTGTTGAATTGTTGATGCCTTCCAATAAAATGTAGAGTAAATTATACTCTGGTCCCCTAAGATTTACTGAAACTACACAAACAATCTCTCCATTTTTACACTTATACAAACCATCCATAATTTATATACATATATTATACTATATACCATGTACACTGATTTCTTCTTGGGAGAGGTGAGTGTAATGTTTTAAACATGAAGGGTGTTGAGTATGATTTAGCTTAACTTGAGCATTATCAGTGTAATTTATTAAAATCTATCTATGGCAAACAAAGTTATTTGAAAGTTTGAGAAGAAACTTATTCAGAGAGTTGCATGGAGACAAAGGTGACTGCAGCTGCAATTTCTGTACACTTATTGATTGTGGAAATATAGTTATATATTAAAGAGTAAGCTATTGTATAATAGAAAACTTAACATCTTCTACAATCATATGCTCTTCAGGGCTTATTTTTCGCCTGTAGGAAGTCAATGAGGAAAGTTCAATTTTACTTGCTGTATTCTTGTAATATATATATATCAAATGAAGTTAATTGAGCTCAGTCTTCACTGAGATATACTTTATGATTCGCTTTTTAGTACCTAAACTCGATTTACTGATTTAAATTCTGTTCAAACCCTTATTTACAACATATCGATCTCTATATGAGAACTGGCTTATCAAAAGACTTTTAACACCTAGTTAGTTAGTGGAAGGTTTTGCTCAAACTTTCCTTAGTCAGTTTCTATTATCTTTGGAGAATAGAATTTCACACCTTTAATACTTCAAAGTTGGATAATAATTGTTTCATATGCTAAGGCTCTTGATTTAGTATGTACAAACAATGGTTTTATGTCCCAACTCAAGTCTTGCACCAATAAAACTATGTCATGTCAATTAAAAATTATTATTTTTTATATTTTTGCTTTATTATCATTGGTGTGTAACAATTTGAGAAATGGTTTATCTTTATTCCTCTGTTTCACGTTTTTGCAGCCTTCAGAATCATTTTTGAAGTTATAGACATGGTTGGGACTCTTTGCCACCATGTCTGACAATTTTATAGAATCACAATAGGAGTTTCTAGAATCAAGTTTGTAAAAGGTGAGAAAATATGACTTTAGTTTGGTTGAAAATATAAATTTTGTTTGAAGTTACTTGTTTGAAGATGATTGTTTCCAACTGGAAAAGTTCATATAAAACTTAGCAGTTAAAAAAAGAAGATAAATCGACATTTGAATAATGTAGTGGATTAAGATGTTTGTGACAATATATATTGTCTTATTAATACACAACTGAGAAAATAACATTATTATTATTTTATTGGAAAAAAGTTAGTCACGGGCTTCCTTTTCTCTCTTCCCTCGCACTGTTGTTCCAAAAAAGAAATAATATAAAATAAAGATTTTATAGGAGAAAATCTAGTTAAACATATTAGTGGAGATCTTGTAGTTCCAGCTGTATCCAAGTGGGTCCCACAAGCATCACTTTTCACTTTTCTCAACGTTGTAAGCTAAAGTAAACAACTTTTCTTCACTTTCATTCTGAAACCAAACAATCCTTAATTTTACCTTTTCTATTGTCTTCACTCTCCATTGCTGACCTTCACAAACTAAACTACTTCCATTCTCCATCTTCATTCGGATTCACGATTATGATTTAATTCTGTAATAATTTTATTTTGTGTGATTGTTAGATTAATAGGAAGAGATAATTATTGGTTGTTGTTGTTGTTGGAGAAGAATGAAGAGAGGGAAAGCTGAGAAGGTGGGGCCCATGTTCCCAAGGCTTCATGTCAATGATACAGAGAAAGGAGGGCCAAGAGCACCACCAAGGAATAAAATGGCTCTATATGAACACTTTACTATTCCTTCACGTGGATCCTCTAACAAGGTACTTCATTGTTTAGTTTTGTGGCGGCAAATTTACTTGTATGGTGCACACTGACCGAAAATGTGTATTTTTTATATAATTGGCATCTTGTATGCCGATTCTGTCTTTTTCTTTTGTTTTACTTCCCTAAATTGTCAACAATGGGGAGTTTTATTATTATTATTTTTTTTATCTCTCTCCCCTAAATCGGTGATAGGGGAGTTTTTTTTTTTTAAAAAAATTTATCATCTCCCTACTAAATCGGCAATGAGAGAGTTTTTTTTTAATTATTTTTTGTTATCATCTCGGGAGTTTTCTTTTAATTTTTTTTATCATCTCCCTGACAATGGGCTAGTTTTATTTTTCTATATAATTAAAATATTTTCAAACCCTAACCCCAGCAACACCTAATACGTCAATATTTTGTTCCAAAACTAGTTATACATATGTTTTATTAATAACTAGTTTTCGAACAAAATATTGACAGGTTAGGTGTTGCTGGGGTTAGGGTTTGAAAATATTTTAATTATATAGAAAAATAAAACTATACCCATTGTCGATTTAGGGGAGATGATAAAAAAAAATTAAAAGAAAACTCCCCCATTGTTGATTTAGAGGGAGATGATAAAAAAAATTAAAGAAAACTCCCGCATTGCCAATTTAGGGGATTGCCAATTTAGGGGAGGGGGAGATGATAACAAAAAAAAATTAAAGAAAACTCCCCAATTGTCTATTTAGGGGGAGATGATAAAAAAATTAATAATGAAACTCCCCCATTGTTGACGATTTAGGGGGAGTGAAACAAAAAGAAGAAGACAGAATCGGCATATAAGATGCCGATTTTATAAAAAATACACATGTTTGGTAATATTTCTAAAATGTGCACCAAAACCGTAAATTTTGGATCAAGGTGTACCATACAAATAAATTTGCCGTTTTGTGGTTTTATGCTTATGTTATTATATGTTGTAACTTTTGTGTGTTATTTGTTTAACTGCTTTTAGCAATTTAGGTAAGTGTCTGATACAGCATGACATGAGAATAGATTAAAGGAAAATTTATGCACTGACAGTGTAAAGATTATGCACATGCACCTCATTATCTATTATTCATTTGGATTACTTTTTTTTTTTTTGAAAAGTAAATAATGATTAAATATCAATGGTGAATGATATAATGATAGTGTATAAATCTCATACTTGTCGTGATTGGGTAACTAGTTTAATTAAGTGCTTATTCAATAAACTATTTTGAAATAAGTTAAAACAAAGTTATCTGCATAAGCATTTTTGGTAACTTGTTGAAATAAGCCAATAAGGTTAAAAGGAGTTTATTGAAAAGGTTATAAGCTATTTTTAGAAGCTATTTTCATGAGATTATTTTCATAAGTTGTTCTTGTAAAGCCCAAATAAGCAAACTCTTCCAAATAAGCAAACTCTTCCAAATAAGCAAAGAGCGGAACAGTTTGGTTTCTGTAAAAGCGGTAGAATCAAATAAAACAGAACATACCATCATGTTCTATCTACTCACAAATTGATACCTAAGGGATTCTTAGCTTTGTATATTCTACCTAGGAGTTTTTAGTTTTCTATATCTGCATGTATGTGCATGTGTATGTGTGTGGTAATCAAGATATTGTAGTTTTTCTATTCTGTGTTTAAAAAGGTTAAGGTATTAGTCACTATTAGGTTAAGACTCATAAATGATTTATATTTAACATGCCTCCTCAAGGAAGAGTCTCTAACACACCCTCTAAAGCAAGTGCGTATTGGGCTTTGTGTGGAGAGTATGCGAGTCCATTTTTATAATGAGTTGAAATTTAATTTTAGTGTAATAGATTGGAGGCTGCAACCTACAAGGGCCAAACTTCTCGCCATCGGTGGTAGAGGATCTGAAACCATGTTAAGAATTACTAACTTCTTCAAAAGGTTAAGCTGTTTGGTGAAGGTTTATGAATGACTTCATGTATATCTCTAACATGAATTAACTTAACATGTTTGCAGGGCACCGGGTCAGAGAGAAGTTATATCATCCCAGGTAATTTACCTTCACAAATGCCTACTCAACGAGCTGAGAGTTATATTTCTCATCAATTCAATGGAGCAAGCCAGAACACTTCATCTGCACAACTTGAACAGAGGAACAAAGTAGATGAAGATGACTTTATGGTTCCTGTTTATGTTGATTCGAGGATTGGTCAATATAATGATAAAAGACTGGTGAACTTTGAGATGGAAAAACTCACTTCTATGAGCTCTAGGAATTTTGGTTGTTCGATAGAAGTCCAGAAAGATGGTGGCAGGCATCGAAAACAACTCGACTCTCCACCTATCAATATTAGAGAAGATGCGAGTAGTGAGAGCGAAGGGCTGCCACAAGTAAGCGAAAGTAGAGAGCTACACGTGAAAAACATATCGACTATAGAAACTATCAAAAGTTTGGCGAGGCAAGCCAAGGTGATTCAAAATCAAGAGTACCAAGATTCTCCTGTTGAGGCAACACATGATGCTGAATTTCATGATACTAGGACCGGAAGCCTGGTACAGAAGGGAAGTTCAGATGATGGTGACGATGTTTCCAAGATCTCCTCCACAGAAAATTTATCAAGCCTGAAAGCTTCTCCTGATGATGTTGTTGGGGTACTAGGTCAAAAACGTTTCTGGAAAGCAAGAAGAAAATTTGTCAAGTAAGTTTTGTTGATTGTCAGTGGCATCTGTTTGTGTGGTCATCTCATAGTTGAACTATTTCCTTGTGAAACTCTTTTCTGATTTATGATGAGTGGTTTCTCTTACATGCTTCAGCTTGATGGTATTCTCTTACATGAATTGTCTAAATTTTTTTTTTTTGCGTTTTCGAAGTCCTTAATAATGTTTCTATGATGGGCTGATGGCACTGGATGATCTTACAACAGGACAGTGAGCAGTCTTAAAATGTTGTACCATATTGGAGGGGGACCCTTGTGACAGAAGATCATCTCATGGTCCACTGTATGGATATATTCCTTTCTCGGTTTCCTCGTGGTTCTCCATATGACCACTGGGGCAAGTTTCTTTACTGGACTGCTTGCCCTTGCCGCACTGAAGGGCTTGGACTAAGGCGGGGACCAAGTGATGCAGGATAATCTCAGCGAGTATGGCAATGACACTTAGAGAATATATGATGACATGATTATTCATTGATAGATAATGATATGTTTGTCTAGTGAATATATATATATATAGTCTGCTGTGTAGTTATTTGTTTATATATTTATCCTTTCAACATTATCACATTTAGTTCTAAAGGTGTCATTTTCCATTTTATTTTGATTATACGTGTCTAAAGTCCCACATTGGATGAGTATTGTGCGAATTTCATGATAAAATTCCCATTCCTCTCTACAGTCAACAGAGTGTGTTTGCAGTCCAAGTGTTTGAATTGCACAGACTTCTAAAGGTAAAATCATCTCTGAGATTGTGCCAATCCAAAATGGGATGCATGTTACCTTTTCTCGTACTTGTATTCGCCCTTCAAGCCTGTTAATACAGATTAATTCTTCTAATTTAAATAGGTCCAAAAGCTGATTGCTGGATCGCCAGATCTTTTGCTTGAAGATGGTTCTTTTATGAGAAACTCTCTTCCGAAACGATCTACTCCTAATCTCGCCGTAAATGTTGTTGTTAAACCTCAGATACAAAATCTGAAGCGCAAAGATGATTCTGAGAAGCTAAACCATAATAAAATGGAATACTCCGCCGAGAATGTAGTTGGGAAAAGATCTTGTTCGATCCCAGAAAATGGTTGCCACCTTTCTAATTACACCTCCTTTTCCGGAACTCCACACCAAACCAAAGTAGCTGCTGATAATAGAATGGGTTCCTGGGGTTTCAACCACTCACCTGGACATCAATGGTTAATACCTGTCATGACTCCTTCTGAAGGTCTTGTCTACAAGCCATATCCGGGGCCTGCATTCCAAGAAACAATGTGCGGAAGAGGATGCGAGCCCTTTGGGCCGGGTCCTCCAGGTGGTACTTTCATGAATCCTTCCTATGGAGTCCCACCACACATTCCTCCAGGCAGCCTTGCCTACTTCCATCCATATGGCATGCCGGTTATGAATCAATCAGTGTCAGGGTCAGCTGATGAACAAGTGAACCATCTTGCTGCACAAGGTTCTCGTGGACAAAATGGTCATTCATCTATAGAGGAAGCCAATTTTAGCACTCATAATCAAAGCTCATATAACTTGCCAGCTCAAAAAAATGGAGCTATATCACATGTCAAGAAATTTCAGGCATCAAAGAAGAGTGAGATACAGGGGAGTACAGCAAGTAGTCTTATTGAAAAGGCACATGGAATTAGACAAAGGCAAATTGCTGAAGGAAGAAATGCACATTCTCTTTCTCATATGGCTACACTAATACCTGAAGGAGTCCTTCAGCCTCTTGAAACCGGAAAACAGACACGGGTAATCAAAGTTGTTCCTCATAACCGAAGGTCTGCAACAGAATCAGCAGCTAGAATTTTCCAATCAATTCAAGAAGAAAGAAAACAATGTGATTTACTCTAGGTATCTAGTACTGTTTAATAAGCATGGATCTTTTGACTTGAGTTGGTATGTGTATCCAGTTACTTTATTTTACTTATGCTTTTGGCTTTGACCCAATTATATAGCATATTGGTATGTAGATATCATATATCTAGGGAACATCAAAAACTGGTCACAAATGTAACATTAATGTATGTTGTCTCTGGATCACTTAGATTTTCATTTTTGGCATTGGAATTGCTTTTTCAGGTATTTAACCTGTGTATTGCTTGATGACTCTAATTGATTACTCTATAGGATTCATCTATAGTGGAAACATTTTCCGGACTAGATTTACTTGCAACGTTGAGTTTCCTTCATTCTCTTCCCATAGGGACACACATTTCAATCATACCATAGGGAGATTTCTTCACATCATTAGGATGTGAAACTAAACCTCAACGAGGGCTTGATTTAGTGTTAGTTGTTTAGTGTAGTGTCTAAGCACAGTAAATGCTGTAGTGTTTAAAACTTGTAAAATAAATAATGCAATGAAATCATAGTAGCCCCACAATGTACCTATTAATTGTAACTATAGCTTCTAGACTAGTCATTGCAATGTTTTTATCTATAACAATGAGGGGTATAAAAAACCAAGAAATTAATCAAATTGACCCATAATAGAACTCCATAATCTAAGGGCACTTTGGGTTTTTACCAGGCCCTCCATAATAGAACTCAGGATCTTCAACATAATCTCCCACATACATAACATCATAGCAGTTATATTCATCTGAGAAATCATCCACCCATTCAGGGATCTTCAAGAACTCAGAATTGTCATGAATTCTCATTCTTGTCATGGAACCAGATTCATGAAACACATCAGGGAATCCTCCACAACCCATTTGTGTTGCAGTGTGAGGAGTATGCCCAACAGTTGAACTGTAAACTTCACCACCCCACTCTACTGATTCAGCATTGGACCACATTGCTCTGAATAGCTCAGGTGGCCAATAACCTATGTTGGTCTTCTCACCATATTGCACCCACCAATTATTGGTATATGGGTCCTAAATCAAAGGAAGAGTGAAACATATAAGGATTATAAGCATGCAAAAAAATATATTGAAAAATGTCTTTTAGTTTTATAGCACAAAGTACTGATACAGATACCTATGTTATAAGCTTGAAAGTTGTTTCAGAGTTGCCAAAATTGGAAAAGCTAAATTTTTATATCAGTTTTCGAAAGCATTGCAACATCTGATTTAAGTAAATGTAAGTGAATATTAAGGAATCACTTGGTTTGGAGTAAAATAGATTCTATGTAAATGAGTTACTATATTAGAGTATTCAAAAGTTCGATTCCTAAGAGCGACATTTGCTGGGAGAGACAGACACGTATTTCAAAAAAGATTAATTTCTTACTCTTAGGATGAGAGGATACATTTGGTAGTACCCAAAAAAAAAGTATTCAAATAACTTAAAAAATGGAAATACATGAATTAAGCTCCATTTAAATCTCACCTTATAGACATAAATAGTTATTTGGTATGGAAGCCCACCAGGAAGTGATGTTGGATAAATTGCAGCACCCAATGAAATTTGATTGCTAGTCTGAACAAACCCAGGACAAGTCAGATCAAAGCAACCTGTTTTCTTTGAAGCATCAGCCTGTAGAAATTTGGTGTTCCAAAATTATTGTTAGGCCTAAAAAAAGAAGGAATTAATGAAAATTGACTATACCTCTAAACATATACTTTAGTTAGAAATACTTGTTCTCAATCCTATTTTTAGTTGGAAGACCAACTCTCTAACTATTCCTCGAATAAAAGTTTTCTCAGTAATTAAATTCTATGGTTCATGATGCAATTGCCAACTTACCGTCCAGTATACGAATAACCGAGTCTGTCTATCTCCATACACACTAGGATTGACCTGTAGCAAGTTTATTGAACAAAGATTTACACATTTAAAGCTCATAAGGTTTAAACATTAAACATGCACATGAGACTACTACGTATGTAATAACTTCAGGTTCAAGCATAAAACAGTTAAAACATGCAAATGATGGGGACTTTTCATATACAGTAATTTTATGTTCTAGTAATTATGCATTAAAAAGGAGGGGGGGATTTAAGAAATTATCATATTAGTCCCTGATTTTATGAAACTATCATTTTAGTCCTTGAAATTATAAACACCAGTCTTATCAGTCTCTGAATCTAAAGACATGTTTAACCCATAGGTGATAAGTTGATAACTCTTGGGACTAATTTGGTTGATAATAACAAATTTAGAGACAAATGATAATGTTCCAAAATTGGATACTAATTTTAACAACTAAAATGATGGTTTAGTAAGAGAAAAACTAAAACTGAAGTTACTTCATACCGCCCATCCAGATTCAACACACTCAAAATCATTGTAAGCTCCATTTATGAGAGAGACTTGGGAAGTGCTATACTCATCTTCCTTTTCAACAGAAGGGTTGCATACTCTGATGTCACCTTTAGCTCCCAAGTACCGGTACCCCATTGTTATCAATATTGCTTTCTGATTCACACAGACATTTAAATTCATAAGAGCAAAAGAAAGCCCACAAAAATATGTAACCGCTGCAACGGCATCACACCGAATCATAATGATGCCGCATAGGACTGCAGCACAATCACATTACACCACATTTACGCCACATTAGGCTGTCTCGGACCGCATCGAAACACATCGAATTCAAAAATATTTTTTTAATTACAAAATAGTACACACCGCAATAGCCATAATTTGCATCATAACGGTCGCTATAACCGTAACTGTTTGCGACCACAAATACAATTTAAAACACCGGAATAATGTATGTGATTTTTGTAATAGTTCATGCAATCGTTAACCAACTTTTAATTTTGATTATCATGTATGGTTTGATTATTCATGCTCTCTTTATAGATTCCCTATTTATGTATACACAGAGAGACTCACAGAGTGGTTTTTTTGTTGGACAAAGGAATCAAGATTTTGATTCAGGTGACCAACTTGTTGGTGAGATAAGCTTGGTTTCTTCCTTCCATATTCTTCTATTGAATGTGCCTTGAGTATGTCCTTCTTCCTTATTCTTCGAATAGGTACTGTTCCCTTTGGACATCTTCCACTCTTCTGCCATATTTGAGAAATAACACTAAAGGATGACTCTTCAGCCATTTTAGCAGTCTTAGTTTTACTTCTAGATCTGGTCCATGTTGTTGTTTGGTCCTTCTTAGTTGAATTATATGTAGGAGCCATCTGTTTATATATCCATAGGAAAATGTGTCCTTATATGTTACACATGTAATGTAATGGTATGTTATGTTATCGTGTCTATGACAAACAATGCATTAGTCAAGAATTCAATTCCTACGAACAATATTTATTGAGAGATGCAAACACATATCTTGAAAGATATTAGTTTTTTACCTATAGAGTGAAGCAGTACATTGGCTATACTAAAAAAAATGTTATCTTGTGTGTGTCTTATGATTAGGAAGAGTGAATCTTGACAAGTACATCTTAGGTAAAATTAGAATGTGACATTTTCAAGTGATTATGACTAAATAACCAAAAACTTTGGTAAAAAAAGAATGAAAGTAGGGCTGATAAATTAATTACCTGAATTTTGTGATTTTTCAATGCAGGGTGATCAAAGGCTGGCTGCTTATATATGTGGATGCAATCAATGATATCTCCATCTTCACTCTACATGCATCAGTGCCTCAGTAAAATTAAGATATAGCAAAATGAATATTCATGTATATCAAAGATTAAAAGTTAGGATATTCTAGGAAATACCAAGAACCTTAGTGTAACAAACAATTTAGAAATTCTGAGTAATACCAACTCTCACTGCTTGAATCATAGGGAATCAATCTTCACTAATCTATTTAACTTCATTTTTTTCTTTTTTGTTTATTGATTTTACAGCCATACAAATTAAACACCATTAAATGCTTGGTTATAAGATTAATTAGGTAATGATATGAAGAGTAGTGTTTGAATTGATGGTTCAATACCGCAATGTATTGTGGAATTAACTCGAACCAAAGAGTATGTGAAAGGTGAAAGGTATATATGTACACAATATTATTTCATAAGTAGGCGAGCCTTTTCCGAAACCAAGGATGTGCAAATTAAATTTACCCGAATAGTTTTTAGAGAATGCTTTCTAAGATGCTTTAATTTTCTCTCAACTTCCAAAACCTTATGTCTTGAGAATGAGCCACCATGGTTCACAAAAGAGTAAGCAGTAGTAACTACCAGCCCAAAGAGAATGAAGATCACTTTGAATCCCATGGATGGAATGTGCAACACCTTTCCCATTAAACTTTAATAAAACCTTATCTATTAGTGATTATTTTGACACAATCGAAATGGAGATTTATGTAATGAGAATTTGAAAACATGTTATTTATTGGTATAACATATCTGAGCTAAAGATATTGCTTAACTATATAAGTTAGCTAGCAACGTTTGCATGAGTAAACTTCTTTATGTCATTCAAGTTATGTTTTCATGCTCATGTCCATCTTTTGACATGTAATGATGTAAATGCATGCTTCATTAATCAGCCACCTTCCAACCCAAAGAAAAACCCGCACAAATAAAAAAAAAAAGTGGCAAATGATAAATAAATATAACCTTTGTAAAATAAAATAATAAAAGCATTTTATGTGACTGATGATCCATATAAACCATACAAATAATAAATAAATACATTTAGTATATCACTTTCTTACCATACAAATAATAAATAGAATAAAGGTACATTTTGATCAATCAAACTTTTTCATGCATGTCGCTTAAAAAATTGGAAAATCTAAAAAATATCAAATATGTACCCATAAAATATTAAGAATGTGTTAAATTTATCACTTTAATATTGAGTTAATACAATATCAAATATATGTTAAATTAGTCATTTTTATGATCAAATTAGTTTCTACCATATGTTATAAGATATGTTAAAATGACTAATTTCACTCACGTTTGATACTTTTAGAAACATTTTGGGGTTTTTACTTTTTGAGATATTAAACTAGTAATATCGAAAAACGTAAAGGTCTGAAATGAGTATTTACTCATTAATTTTTGAGTAAATATTCATTTTGGTTCTTAAAAAATTTCACATGTGCCAATTTGATCCATAAAAAGGTAAAAATCTAAACTAGTATTTAGATATCGTAAATGTAAGTCAAAATAGTCTTGTCAATAGTTATAAAATATGCTAAAATTTTAACCCATATATAATATTTTTGTAGAGTATTTTCAATTTTTCAAAGAAAAAAATTTGAAGGACAAAAGCTAATATTTACTCCTAATTTTTTCTATGATTAATTGTTGGGACATTTTAATTCTGCATTATTTTGTCTCAATATTTTACCACTGGATTTCTTTATCAAAGTGGTTATTCATGTAATAGATAATAAATACATACACGTGTCTTGTATATTTATACCATCTTCTAGAACCATCGAATCCAAAGCAAATCGCAGTGTTAGAGAAGAAATATCAGAATCTGAGAGGAAGAAAAAAGCGATTGTGACTTCAATTGACGAGAATCCAAGGATGGTGAATTTCATGTTGAAGATCACTGCCGAACTTGATAACCTCACCAATCTTCAACCTCAAGGTGGCTGCGATGACGCCGATTTCTCCTATCTCTTCAAGGTTCTTAATTTCTTAACTTTTTCCCCTTTTCTTACAACGTTTTTTTTCCTTTCTAACATTCTATTTCTGCACTTTGTTGTTGTAATTCAGCAAAACCAATATTTATATAGCATTCGTGTTTAGTTTATTTCTTTATTTAACGTAATTTGGGACAATTGCGTGAAAATGCAGCGAATATGGTTGCAATTGTAGTCGCTATGCTCTTGTTTAGATTATCAAAATCATAGTATTGGAGTTTGTTGCGGTTGTGGAATGCAATTTAAAATCGGAAATAATTACAAAAAGTAAATAACATCTTAGTTCCTGAAATTATAAGCATCAATTTACCAATTTTATTGAACAGAGATGATGAGACGTGGAACTTATAATTTCTAGGAATAATATGATAAAAAAAATTAAATCAGGGACTATATGACACATTGATTAGAATTTTGAGGACTAAAACTAGGGTTTGCTCTTAGTAATAGTAGGTTATAATGATTTGTTCTGCTTTTTTTTTTAATTATCTTTTTCCTTGGAATTGATTTTCTCATCTGATAGTTGAAATGTGGGAGATGTGGAGAACTGACCCAGAGAGAAACTTGCGTGACCTTGAATGACACTGTTCCTCTCCCTGTTGGCAAAGGAACTACCCACCTCATTCAAAAGGTGATAAAGTTTATATCTGCTTTAACCCCATGTTGATATATTATGTGTGATCTTTAACTGTTTTTCCTCATTTTTTGATTGTCTTTTGAAGTTTTGATCATGTTAGTTTGGTTCCATTATGAATTTGAGATTCATTACCCCCTATTTATGTTATATTTTCTTACATGGACCATTTAGCATAGATAACTGTGCATTCAGAGAGCTATTTTTTCACTTGAACTTGTAGTTTTAAATCTTTACCAAAAATTGTGTCTAGGCTTTTAGGTATTAAATTGTCAGTGTTTGACTTGTATGCATTCATTTGATTTATGTGCATCTATGTTTGGAATTAGGCAAGGCAAGATTATCCAATAAATTATTTGCAGTTCTGACTGATGTGGTTTACGTTGTATTCTTTTTACAAAAAGACAAAGGATACTGCTCATTATATACATGCCGTTATCAAACTAATATCATTTCTTGCATGTAGTTGTGTATTGATGACCTCTGGAATTTAGTTTTTTTACTAATCTGGCTTATATTAAGTTATGGCTTTGTAAGCATACTTACAAGTTACATTTGAGCAAGGTTCTATTTATTTAGTTGTTCTTATATAGGGTCTCTTAGATAGGAGGGAAGATTTCACCGATGTTATATAATTGTGCTGCAAACTTTAAATATTAAGAAATTATTGCATAATGCATACAACTTCTGTTCCGTCCAACTTTGTTTCTGTTGCTGCTGATTTCTTAATAACCCTTGTTTGGTATGTAGTGCAAATTTTGTGGCAGGGATGGCACTGTGACGATGGTCCAAGGCAGAGGCACACCACTCACAAACTTAGAAAGTCAATCAGGGAAGTACGCTCCACTGATGTTATTCGACTGCAGGGGCTATGAGCCAGTGGATTTTGTATTCAATGATGGGTGGAAAGTTGAGTCAGTGAGTTTCCTTCTTTTTTCTCCTTTGTTTTCACTACTGTTGGTATCATATCTGTACCCTTGTTGATTGTTATTGCCGATACGGCGGTACGTAAACTGAATATTGTGAATACCTCATATTATCCTCTTTTCTTGTTTTGGGGGGCAATATAATCATGTATTTCTTTTGTTTTAGCTTCATGTTGCAGTTGGATGTCACATTTGACTGGTTTGATACTTACTTTTACTATCTAGAGATTTTAAGTCTCTCTGGTAGACATACTGGAATCAATGTCAAGAAAGTATATTTATGAACTCTAAACTGAGGTGAATATGATGAGATTAATTTCAAAATCTTTTAATCCACAGCCTTCAGAACTTAAACAAATAATTATTTGTAAAGATGAGCAAGTTCTTAAAATATTTTTTTTTGTTGTTACCATTTTTTTAAGTCCAAGTTAAGGGGATTCTTTTTGCAGCCCCTCTCTGCCCTCTTGGATCAAATTTCATGGAAAAACTGTACTAGTTGATCATTCCTTGGTGTGGAAATCTCTATCCCTCTTTAGATATTAGGTTTCATCTTTCAATATTTATTCCATGCAATGAAATCTTATAGTCATGTTATTACCTTCCTATTTTTCTTTTCCATCATTTTGTCTGTGGTATTTCTTATCTAATAGTTGTCATATGATCCATCATCCATCACAAAATTCTGCGATTCACTTTTGCACACTTGCTTCATAGTTTCTTGACATTAATTTCCAGCATATTCGTCCTATTTTGTAATTGATGCAAGTTGTACTTTTGCAGTTAGAGGGAACCAAGTTTGAAAATGTTGACTTGTCCAGTGGAGAGTTTGATGAATATGATGAGAAGGGACAGTGCCCGGTCATGATTTCCAATGTTCGTGCTACTTTTGATGTGGTGAAGTAGAGAAAGCAAGTTTTCTGTTTGAATATTCCTGGTATATAAATCTGACTATTATCTTTTGTATGAGCTTTTGAGGCTCTGGGGTACATCATAATTAGGCACAAAACTTGTGGGTATCTTCTAACTTTACGTGTTAACCCTGGTATATCTCATGGAGTTGAAAATACAGCTTCCAAGTTTGATGAAATACAGTATGCATTTCATGTTTTTGAAAATGTGTATTGTTCCAATGTCTTATTTGTCCAATATAGATTCCTTAGTTAATGCTATAACCTCCTCAATATTTTTGAGCCCTATACACCAAGCGGAAAAATGATCTTTCAAACTAACCGTACTTCTAGATGGTATAAAGTCTAATCTGTGAAATTAAATAAGCTTGATAGAAAGCTTTAGTCTTGCCTGGTTATGAAAAAGCATGACGTAATCAGGCCTATTACATGCCATGTGATATTTTTTATTGCGCAATAATATATTCACTCTAATAAATATGCATGTCTAGAATTTATAGTTTGAAAATTAGATTACAAACTGACCCGCTTATACCGTATTGGGACCTGCAATTGGGGAGCTTCGGATAGGAATTGAGATCCTCAATGGCACCTTCAAGTACCGGAGTGTAGTACCAGAATGTGAGGAGAAAAGGATATTTATAAGTTTCGAAATCCTTTAATTCAAAAACAATTACAAAATATGGACCCTTGAAAAAGATTGGTGTCACATGTTAGTGTATGTACCCAGTATTGGACTCGGTTGAGAAGATATGAAATCTTCAATGAGGGTGACTTATTGTTATAAAGTTATAGGAGATTGAAAATCCGTTTATAAGTAAGACAAACATCTTGAATCAAAACAATGATTTAATTAGTCTTTTTTAATTATAAAATCTTTGACCCATCTCATCATATCAAACTTTATTAGAACTCCTAAATGTCATTTAACAATTTAATATAATTAATACAATTATTAAAATATATATGGCATGAACAATTACTAACATGCTCTCCTAATATTAGTTTTTTCTACAGTTTCTTCCTACCAATAGTAAGAGACAACATGTTTCATCTCTTTGATTATAAATGTTACCTTAAATTAATCTATTCGGTTAATTATGTTGATTATATTATGAATTAATATTGTTTTGATTTAAATATTTTTAATGTCTATAGAATTATGAATATTATTCTCGTATAATAGTTCAAATAATTAATATATGAGAATATAAGATGAAAATGTAAACAAAAATGTTTAATATTTCATATGTTTCTAGTGACAAACAATATGAAAAAAATATTCTCCATGTCCGTATATTCTTGTGTTTTATTTTTCCCATGTTTTTCAATTCTTTTGATATCTTATAAATTTAAATGCTCAATACATATTTTATTTTCCAATTATACATCTATTTATTACTCTTATTTCTTACTCATATTTTTATTTTTATGTAAGTAATTTCTAATATGGATTAAAAGGGTTATCTTAGTTAAATTATATCTATTTTATATTATTTAATTATTTCATAAATAATATGCACATCGTTAAACTTTAAAAAAATATTAATATAACAATTAAACTGGAGAGTAACTTTCAAGATGTCAATTTCACGTGTTATTTTTTTAGGGAGAAAAAATTACCTCCCATGGCATAAGCAAACTCCACTATAAGAGTTCCCTACAGAGAAAGAATTAATTCGGGTGGCCTCCAAAAGAAATTACCGACTCTAATAACTATATTAAGGTTATATTATAAGAGAAAAATATGAATATATTGACAATATTGCATTGTAATTATATCATTTACTATTCATTTTAAATCACATTGACTATAAAACAAAAGTATATAAATGAATGATAGATAATGCATGATTGTGTAAAAAAAATTACGTTGTTTACACTTATATTATATACCTAAAATAAACCATGAAAATAGCGCTAGTAAATGAAGCACAGAAGGGAAAATTGGACCCCATCCAAATTCAGTATCCTTAGTCCAAAAGAGAACACAGTGTAGTGCTGCACAACCTTAACTGGTGACGGTGTGCATAACAACAACAAATCTCTCAAGTCATTTATGATTATCATCAACTTTCTCCAAAATCCATGCTCAACAGTACACAATAGCCAACACAATATTTTGGATCTCCCACAGTTTCACTGATTCTGCATCACCACATTAAAACCGATATGGTAACATCCAACAATTAAAATTAAATTTCCCACCTTTTGCTTATAATGTTGAGAAAGTCTATGTTTTTGTTAATACCCATGTGCGAAAATATTTATTTTACAACCAGCACATGTTCAAAAGTTGATTTGGCATAGTGTAGCTAGCACACCCCTAGACCTGTGGCGGTTCTAATGGTGCTTGATTTCGTTTTGCCATAATATTGTTCATGAATTTTTTATTACCATATCATAAATTTCATACCTGTTTAGTTGTTCATTTATCCCCGTTTAGTTCAAATTTTCGTCTCTGAAGAAAAATTGCAACCCAAAATTACATTAAAAAACGCTAGAAGGAGGGCTTGAACCTCCGACCTTGTGGTTAACAGCCACACGCTCTAACCAACTGAGCTATTCCAGCAGATGATACTTGTAATTTGATAACTATGAATTAAATGGAAATACACGCAATTATTTTTGGCCTCTTCAAATTTTCCTTTGAGGTTCTGCTAGGTTGTGTGTAGTGCGTACATCTGTTGATGATTAGTCTTGAAGATGGGTTGGAACATGGAAACCAGTGTATTACCAAATTCTCAATATCTTGTTGTAAAAGAGTTGTCATTAGTGGAACGGCATTGTCTCTTCAAATCTTATGTACATTTCTATGTTAAAGACATGAATGAGAAAAGGTTGCTACAAGAATCAAAATAAGATCACCATGGTTTAAGGTTGATCTTCGGGGTCTCATGGGTGGGGATTTTTCTAAAATGGAGGTCAGTCTAATAGGTGGTTACAGATTTTAGTGACAAAAATACTTGTATAGAGAAATATAACAAGTCATAGAGATAAGTGTACTTTCTGTGCTATTAATAATAATTAAATTTTAATTAAAATTAAATGTTTAATAAGTTGTTAAGATTTTATTAGTTATTTTCATATAGATACCTTGGAAGTTCTCTCTATAAAAAAAAAATACAATAGAGAATGTTCTAGAAAATGAGAAAACACAAATATCTTACAAACATTGCCTCGCGTCGCTTCATTATTCGTCCCTCGAAGCCCTTCAATTTTCTGGTCCCCACTCATGTTAGCAATGCAATTCCCATTAGCGCTGATTACTTACTCCTTAATTAATTCTTATTATAAATAGTAATCAAATCCTTTGAAATTTCGCCTTTCCTGGATATATATGTCACGCTCTTCCCATTCACGTCACAATGTAATGGATTTAATATTTTAAATATATATAGTTATATACTAAAAGTGTAAGAGTTATTTTACATTGTTAGTTAATTATCCATCATTGATTAATTAACTACCACTGACTCTCAAATAAAAGTTATACAAATTAATGGTCACGTCACTAATTCTTATATAATAATAATATAATTACACAATACATACGATTCACTTACTTCATAAACCTAATGGTTCACATGATTTAAACTTATCAATAAATCCAAAAAATTAGACTCTCAGAATCGATAGCCAAGAAGATGTGGAATTACTCAATTCCCTCTCGTTACAAAATGAAGATTAATCACTATTTGAATAACTATACTCACTTACAAGGTTATATATGCACCTAAAAAAATATTAAGGTCAGCTCCTAGCACATTATGTGTATTGCATGAAAATTATTTTGTCTGTATTACAAAATTCTGAGTTTTCTTATACGTATAGTGAATATTTTCGACATAATTTAAAACAATTTTTATTATTCATTCAAGATATATTCAAATAAAGATTTTACATGTATTTTGGATATTTTATGTAATATTTTTTGTGTACTATTAATGATATTTTCTCATCTTTTGATAATGAATTGATCTTTTTGAAGTGCATGATTATCTATCCCAACAAGTGTCGCTCACAAGAATCAAAATTTTAACATTTTAGTTAGTCTGGATATCTAATAATTCCTTACACCACTAAGCAATGTCTTGTTTATATACTATTTATATGTTAAAAATTATTGATTCTTAATACAAATAATATATATGAATGATAATTATTATATTAATATTCTCACGGTGTAAAAAAATTTGTAGTGCCGATATATAAATAATAGTATGTTGTTGTGTATCATTATCGATAGGTGGAATGCTACCCAGGAACTTTGATAAAAAAAAGTTATGAAATAAGATAAAATGGTAACAATTATTTTTTTATGCCAAAAGTATTAGTTTATAAGTAGGTCTTATAAGTTTTTTATATATGAAATAAGTCTAGTAAATTATTTATCACTTTCAGATTGGCTATATAAAATTATAAATTTTCTATTGCTTTTATAATTTCAAACTTATTTTTATATATGAAATAACTTATTTTAGAAAACAATAAAAGAAATTTATTTCAATTTTCATTATGAACTCAGTAGCATTAAAGTCGCGAATCTTAGTTGAAATTGAGATGATTATGAGGAAAAACTTGTCTAGTAGAACCAAACAGAATAAAAATAACAAAACCTAAAAAAAGTTAAAAATAACTTAGTAAACCACATCAGTAGTTCTTCTCTAACAGGGTAAACAAGCACACAACATAGGATTGTGAATGGAAAAATAGGTTTTTGTTATAAGTTTCATATTGATTAGAATTGCAAATTGAATATAGTACTTAATAGTGTAATTTTTGGGTTGAGACTCTTCATGTGCTTAAATTTTATTATTAGTGCTTTCATTTGAGAGTTGTGTCACAGAAATGACTATCGATAGGTTAGATTAAGCTATATTATTGAATACTAAAAGGTGAATCAAACCGCCAAAAGAGAAATGACTATCATCGTGTCAGTATCGATAAAGTGAAAGTCGTCATGGACATCGACCCTTAAAGAGATCAACATTGTTAGGAGTTTCATATTGAGCAAAATAACAAACTCGATATACATGGTACTTATGCTATGAAGTTCTTTCACTTAATAGACTAGTCTTTTGATTAAACTTTTATCTTGTGCTTAAGTTCTAACCATATTTCAAAAAATTTCTCCATTAATAAGACTTCACAACTAGACATAGATTATTAGTATTCAATATTACTTTAAAATATGTTGAGGATCTATAAAAAAATGTGATATCATTGTATAAAAAATTCTAGTAAATTTTTTGGTTGATTAATAAATTCCATACTCCTAATTTTATGAAATTTCGATGTAATTAAATTTAGGTATAATATTATTATTTACATAATAATTATTTCCAATTAGTTTTTACTTGAAAATAATCTTTAACCAAGAAAAAATAATAACAGCGCGTGTAATAGAAGGAGAGAGTGGGACTTGTAGTTGACTAGTAACAATCTTGTTGCTTTTTTTATTGATCATGAAGCTCACCATGTGCAATCACAGAATCAGTTGAGAACCACAACAGAAATATTCCAGCTGGCAACTCTTCTATTTTTCTATCTCCACTCTGTTTTATTCGGGCAGCTACCCTACCTGCCCGTAACTGCCCCCCTCCATCTTCCTATATAAACCCACTCCTCCACTCTTTTATTTCAAAATCTGAGTGCTCTTAAAAACAAAGAATTCCAAACCCTAACAAAAGCAACACTAATGGCTTTCTCCAAATTGATATTTCTCACGACAATGTTGGTGCTCGCCACCGTTATCTCCGTCGCCGCTTCCGCCGAGGCTCCAGCTCCTAGCCCCGCCTCTCCTGCCGCCGCTGTATCTCCATCGTTTGCTGCCGGTGTTGTTGCCGCCGTCGTTGCTCTTGCCTTCGGATCTGCTCTCAAGATCTGAGCATGCGGTTAATAGATTTTCGAGTTATGTTTACTGTGTGGAGTTTAAGTAGAGATTATGAGACTTGATTAGTAGTATATAAATTCTCTCTCTATATATTGATATGTAGGAGTTATATAAATATGTTGATTTCTGGATCTTAGTTGATTTTATGATTTGAGGAGTGTGATGGTTGTGATCATTGTTTCCGGTACATAATCAAATTTTTTTTCATTTTCTAATTTGTGTTGTGTTTCGTTGTTGTATTTATTTTAGATATTAATCTTTGGAGAAATTAATTATATTCATGTCCTCGCCGAAACTGATAACAATTTCAAGTATCACGTGAACCTCAACTAAATTGTTAATTTAATTTAAGAGTTTATACACTGTTATTGTGTAAAGTTTTTTACACCTATAACACATCAAATACTATTAAATTTGATTTTTGTGTAAAAAATAGTTACACTTACATTTTAAATTCTTAATATAATCTCTTTCTATTTATGTCACCCAATGAATTATTGCGGGCCTTAATTTTTTTGGTATTACCATCCCACTTTTTGTTTGGGTAAAGAATTAACCCTCAGAGTAAGTTCGTGGTCCTCGGCTTAATTTAAATGTAGCTTCACCTGGAGATATAATAGAGAAAATGGGGCCTACTTCCTTCAATGGTTCATTTACTACAATTGTAAATGTTACTTATTGAAATTTTGAAGTTTTTCAATTTTATTTTCACTTTTTTTCAATTATTAAAACTATCCATATAACCTTAAGGTGGAATTATTTGTGTAATTATAATTTAATAAATAGAATATTCATTTATTAAATTATTTTACAGTATAGCTAACATTTAGGCAGTTAAAATTCTTACATGATTGATATTTACGCAGTTAAAATTAAACATGATGATATTCATATTTTTTCCTTATATTAATAAACACAACTTTATCACTTGTATAAGTGACATCAACAACCAAATGACATTTATACTCACCTAATACCTAATTTTATATCCATCAGTCTACAACAAAAAGTTCTATTTTATTAGCCCAAATACCTGATTAAATAACCAAATAGAATGCACCTTTTCGTTACAAATTGAAGCAGAATGAAATAAGCATCGTGACCTGTCCATAAAAACAACTACTTTTCAATGGATGGAAACCTTTATTGTGCAAAATATCTTGAAATTGCACACTTGTAATTTACGTTTTCTGGAACAGAATAGAATCAATGAGTTAGTGGCCACTTTTTACTAATGCTTCTCAAAGGTGCTTTGAAACTCCACCTTACCTACCTTTGGGGGTAAATTGGGTGCGTGCAGTCTCCATGTTCTTTGCTTTTCGTATATGATGACTAAGATTTCATTATCAGCGTTATTAAACAAAGGACTTACTGGGAACTTAGTCGTTTTCAGAATTATAACAAGATAGAAATAGCATTTAATCTTATTCTTTTTTTACGCTAGTAAAACGATAATGATAATGAGAGGAAGATGCCCTGTCATATCAAGATTTTCCAAGTAAGATGGAAAATTACACCAAATCACTATCCCTTGAATTGCCTTTCTTTTGTCCTGTAACATATTCTAGGAAACCAACAAGAAAAAAAGAAAAAAACTTATAAGGTACTTTTATATTCTTTTAGTCTCTAGTGGATGATATTCCCCCACTCAACTAATTCATTTATGATTGTATGACTCTTCTCCAAACAAGTAGGAGTGAGCATAATCTGACTCTACCCACTCTCCCGGCACGGCCCGATTATGATCGGCTCCGAATAGGGTCGAGTCTGATCAGGTCTAGGACCGGGTTTGGATTAAAAAATAGACTCAGTCAATATTTAGGGTCGGGTAGGGACGAAACATGACCCAACCTGACCCGTCTTAGGGTCACTCGCTCATAATGTTTGTATGTGCTTCTACTTAAATGTGTGTAGAGTAATGATACATTTTGATCGAAAATATCATTTATTATTTAATTTTTCAATAATATATACATCATTAATAATATATATGTAGTTTGATATATAAAGTGATATATATATATATATATATATCACTTTATATATCAAACTACATATTAATAATAATAAATAATATTGAAAAGTCTTTATCTAAAATGATTATGCATTATATTTAATCGGGTCTAGGGTCAGGTTTAAAGATTAATGCGGTCGCTATTTAGGGTCGGATTAGCTTCGCGTCTAGGGCCGAGTCCGGGATCAAATAAGTGACACTACCAATATTTATGATTGGATAAGGACAAACTTTAATCCGTCTCAACTCGACTCATGTTCACCCCTATATATAATTCTAATATTTGACATTTTAACTATATGGAGATGCATTGAATTCTTACAAGACCAACAACTTTTTGAGGGATAAGTATTTTTATATTGTTAGCAAATATGTTTTTAGATTGTTAGCATATATTAACTCCTAAATAAAAATATAGCATAATATTTATACATTGATAGTATATTTACCATTCATTTATATTACTTTTATTTAAAAATTAATAATAATTAAACATGAATGATAGATCATGCATGATAGATAAAAATCTCCCTGCTAATATATATATCTTTTCCTCAAAAAATAATACTGTGAATAACATATACAGTTATCTAAAAAACTACACTTACACGTTGTACATATATATATATATATTAAATTGTTAGTAAATATGTTAAAGAAAATGATAAAAACAATATTATTGCTTGCAAAAAGAAATTCTCTAATCGGTGGTGCAAACCAAATATTCATTTTCGTTGCTCCGTATTGAAAACAAGAAATGCAAGCTGGCATTTAATTATTGCAGGAGGGTTCATTTCATTTCATTCAATTGGAATTTGTTCTGTTTATATATTCAGCCAGAAGTGCATATGAATATGTCACTTAAATTATTCCACGCTTCATTGTCTCTATTCTTTATGCTAGACTAAAGAATGACCATGTGAAGTGTATGAGCCAGCCTTTCAAAAGCAAATGACTTTGTTACTACATACAACGTTAAAGAAAAGTGATTATAAGAAGATTTTTAAAGTTAAAGCATTTCTTATGACTCAGTTTCTAATTTGTCACTTTTGCAAAAGTAGTTACTTTATTGAAAATAACTCCATTGCTTCTCTTTGAAAAGAGAATTCAGTTGGCAATCTTTGTTATTTCGTAAAATGTTATATTTTGTGTTGCAAATGAGTTTTGCCCCATGGCATAATTTTTTTGCTGCGTCCCTGCTAGCATTAATAAATGATTTTGTAGCATGAGAAATGTTTTAAAATAGTCAAGGACAGTAAAATAACATGTTCCAAAGGATTATAAAACCATATGAAATCCCAAAATATAATAGTTATGGGATAGATGAGCATAACTATAAATAAATTTTTAAATCATGCCGTTGAAAATTCCTTATGATTGTGAAATGTTCATCTTAAGATCTTGAATCTCTTGATTCTTACAATAATATAAGACAATGGTGCAATGTCATACATGAATCCATGTTCTTTGATATACTATTTTGATCTACCTTTCTGAGAGAGTTTTGGTATGATGGTTTTCCTCAACCAAATCCTTAATCTCTTTTGGGACCTTCGTTTTCTCTCTGATGGGGAGAAGTGAAAATTGTTTGTGATTTGATGTATTAGGAACCATAATTGTTCCTTATGTGTTAACTTATAGGGTTCTCATTATCCATATGAACTAACATGTTGGGTATTACTCATTAAGTTCATAGTTGTTATCAGTTTTAGAAATTTTATGAGTTGTCAATAATTAGATCACTTATTTTGTAACCCAAAATAAATAGCCACTACGTCAGAATTGGTATTTAACAATGCTCATTCAACAACGCTTATGTGTTGAACGCTGTTAAATATAATGCGGAAGAGAATTAACATCACTTGCTTAAATAAGTGTTGTTAAATGTGCTATCTTTAACATCGCTTATTGAAGAAAGCGCTGTTAAAGATCATACTTCATATATTTAACAACACTTCTTCAATAAGCGCTGTTAAATGGGTTATCTTTAACAACGCTTATTGAAGAAAGCGTTGTTAAAGGTCATACTTCATATATTTAACAGCAATTCTTCGATAAGTGATGTTAAATGTGTTATATTTAACAGTACTTCTTCAATAAACACGGTTAAAGCTTCATATATTTAACAACACTTCTTCAATAAGTGTTGTTAAACGCTTATTTTATTGAGCGAGAATTTTTTCAAATTCAAAAATAAAATCTCACATAATAATACATATTACTCAATTTATTATTTCTTCTTCTCCATAAGTTACATTTTTTTCTCTTTTGTTTTTAGTTTCTCTCTTCAAAGCAAGTTATCGATTTTTGGTTGTTCTCTTCTTCAAACAATCGTTATCTTATTTTAACTAATTTATTTTTCTCTTTACTAATAGTGTGATCTTTATTTGTTGTGAAGTTATGCAGCTATTGTGAAGTTATCGATTTTTGGTTTCTCTCTTCAATCATAAGGTAAATCGTTATCTTATTTTAGCCCATCTATTTCTCTCTTCACTAATAGTGTGATCTTTATTTGTTGTGAAGTTATGCAGCTATATATGTTAGAATTTCTGACAAGTTATGGGTCACAAATATAACTCTATGATTGTGTTATGACCATTATGTAATTAGCCAAAATATAAAATGATCTTCAGTAATTAATTTGGTGGCTAATGGCATATGTGTCATGAAATATTATAAGTGTAGATACCTTCAAACAATTTCTGATTTGATGAATGGACTGAATCAAAATTATTGCAACTTAAGTAGTAACCGCTACGATTGTCGGGGTTACTTTTATGGGTTATGGTCCCCATTTGTAGAGCAACAAGTTTTCAAGTGTAAGGTTAAGGAGAATAAATGTGGATTAGGATAGTGTTATCCATAGGGGATAAAACACTATCAAGTCATCCATAAGGCAAGCCATAAGGCATATCTCCTCACAAGACACACTCTCAAGCTTTTGGCATTCTCATTCCCCTCTATAGAAGCATAAGGAAAACTATTAGGCGCTCTAACATCTAGAAGATCATCACACCCTCATACCTTCGAGATTCCAAATGGCTAATCAAGGTATGTTCTTCATCTTCAGCATGAAATCATTTGGGGTTTCTTCGGTCTGGATCATGGTCGTTCCATATGGGTTTATGTATGGGCATAAACATTAGATTATTGGAATGAAGCCATGATCATAAGGACTTTCGCATTCAATCTCTGGATATAGATGGAGAAATTCTCCAACAAGTGGTATCAGAGCCACCCCAATTTGATTCATGAGTGAAATTAGGGTTCTTGCTTTTCTTCCCCAAAATCTGGATTGATTTAGGGGTTTGGTGTTTTCATTTATGCCATGGATCGATTAGGATAGACATTCATACTTTTTCATATGAATAAAGATAGATTCGAAATGAATGAATGTTGTTTTTCTACTGTTTTCTTGATTTTTTGGGTATTTTTTCGAAGAACAGCGATGTAGAAATCACAATGTTCGTGTTCTGTCGCAGTGTTCTCGCTCAAGCGAGAGTGGCTCGCCCAAGCCAGAGCTAAACATAAGCATTGGCTTATATTGCGCTTGAGCGAGAAGATCCTCGCCCAAGCAACATCTCGCCCAAGCGAGTGTACGGGCGACATAAGGCTCGCTCAAGCGAGAGCCAAACAGAAGCATTGGCTTCTATTATGCTCAAGCGAGAGTACCTCGCCCAAGCGAGGTTACGATAAAGTTTTTGGCGCTTTGGTATCTTTGTGCATTGGATTTTTAATTGTTATTTGGTTGTCCATTAAGATTGTCTTTTATTTCAAGTGAGCCAATTGAAGTGAAATGTCGCCAAAGTGATCTCTCTCATGGATATAACTCATAAGGAATATTAGATGTAAGTGTGTATGATTATTCATGCGAGTATTAGCTGGCCCAAAGGAAAGTTAATATTTGGCCGAAGATCATACACACCTGTGATGATAAACATGTTATAATTCTAAAGTTTTTTATACATGTGACTGATGAATCAATCCAAAGAGGGATTCGTCAGTTGACAT
>NC_032018.1:6065274-6065643 GCF_001865875.1 Lupinus angustifolius
TGCTTTGCAAAGAGCGATAAGGCGGAAACAAGTACTCTGTTACAGAACTTGATTTCCATGAGGTATCAAGGCAATGGAAACATAAGGGAATACATTATGAGAATGTCCAATATTGCTTCAAAACTTAAGACCCTTAAGATTGAGATGTCGGAAGACTTACTCATACATTTGGTCTTGCTTTCCCTTCCTGCACAATTCAATCAGTTTAAGATTTCTTATAACTGTCAAAGGGAGAAATGTACTCTAAATGACCTCATTTCATTTTGTGTGCAAGAAGAGGAAAGACTGAATCGAGAAAGGACTGAAAGTGCCCATTATGTTAGTACCTCTAAAGACAAGGGCAAAAGGAAAATCACTTCAGAGCCCAAG
>NC_032018.1:6065743-6066438 GCF_001865875.1 Lupinus angustifolius
CAAAAGAAACAGAAGCAGGATGATGTCTGTTACTTTTGCAAAGGAACTAGACATCAAAACAAGAAATGTGTAAACTATCACGCCTGGCGTAATAAGAAAAGTACATTTCTTACTTTGGTCTGTTCTGAGGTCAATTTAACTTCAGTACCTGGAAACACCTAGTGGTTAGACTCTGGTTCAACTTCTAACATCAGTGTTTCAATGCAAGGTTGCCTGAGCTACCGAAAGCCTAATTATATTGAAAGATATAACTACGTTGGCGATGGAAAATCGGTAGAAGTGGAAGCTATATGGCATTTTAGATTGTTATTGTGTACTGGTTTCTATTTGGATTTGAAATATACTTTTGTTGTACTGTCTTTTAGACGAAATTTAATTTTTGTTTCTTATTTGGACAAATTTGGTTATTGTTGTTCTTTTGGAAACAATTCGGTTCAATTGTCTTTAAATTCAAATGTTGTTGGAACTGGTTCACTTATGTTAAATGACAATCTTTATATGCTAAACACTATAACTGATTATAGCGAAACCCTGAATGTGGAATCACATGGTACTAAACGTAAAATTGAAAATAATAATTCATGTGCATTATGGCACAAGCCCCTAGGTCACATTTCTTAAAAGAGAATTGAGCGTCTTGTGTCAGATGGGATTTTGGATTCCATTGACTTCACAAACCTTAGTGTTTGCGTCAA
>NC_032018.1:6066538-6066922 GCF_001865875.1 Lupinus angustifolius
GGCTTCCTGGAATGGTCAACGATACTTCATATCATTCATAGACGATTATTCTCGTTATGCATACATTTTTATTATTCATGAAAAGTCCTAATCATTGGACATGTTCAAAACTTTTAAGGTTGAAGTTGAAAATCAACTCAGTAAAAGGATTAAGTGCGTCAGATCTGACCGTGGTGGTGAATACTACGATAGATATGACGGGTCAGGTGAACAATGTCTAGGGCCTTTTGCCAAATACCTAGAGGAATGTGGTATAGTCCCACAATACACCATGCCAGGATCGCCGAGCATGAATGGTGTGTCTGAAAGACGAAACCGAACTCTTAAGGACATGGTGAGGAGTTTGATTTGTCACTCTACCTTACCAGAGTCACTCTAGGGAGA
>NC_032018.1:6067022-6067227 GCF_001865875.1 Lupinus angustifolius
GTTGCTTTTGATGAAGCAAATTTGGAACCTCCTCAAGACATAGCTGATGAGACCTTCCCTGCTCAATGTGAGTTAGTAATTCATGAAGGACAAACTCAAAACCCTCAGGAGCATGGACAAGAGCTGCAAAAGCTAATAGCTTTGCGTAGATCCACTAGAGAAAGGAGAAATGCAATTCCAGATGACTATATTTGCTTTCTTCTGG
>NC_032018.1:6067327-6077040 GCF_001865875.1 Lupinus angustifolius
TAAGACCAAGCGGGATTCTAATGGTAATGTGGAGAGGTATAAGGCGCGTCTTGTAGCTAAGGGTTTTAATCAGAAGGAATGGATTGACTATAAAGAGACTTTTGCTCCAGTTTCAACGAAAGACTCTCTAAGGACAATCATGGCTCTTGTAGCACATTATGATTTGGAGCTTCATCAAATGGATTTCAAAACAGCTTTTCTCAATGGAAACATTGATGAAAAGATTTATATGGTGCAACCAGAAAACTTTATAACGGTAGACCGAAAGAATATGGTTTGCAAATTGACAAAATCCGTTTATGGGCTAAAACAGGCGTCTTGTCAGTGGTACCACAAATTTCATGAGGTAGTTCTCTCCTTTGGTTTTGAGATGAATTCATTGTGTGTATCACAAGCTCAGTAGGAGCAAATATATTTTCTTGCTCTTCTTGTATGTGGATGACATATTGCTTGCCACTAATGATGTGGGTACCTTGTTAAAAACCAAGGCATTTCTATCCAGTAATTTTGAAATGAAGGATCTTGGTGAAGCTTCTTTTGTATTAGGAATTTAGATTCACCGAGACAGATCTCGGGGTATTCCTGGATTATCACAAAAGAGCTATATAGAAAAGCTACTTAAAAGATATGGCATGTAGGACTGTAAAACAATGGGTACTCCAGTTGCTAATTTAGTCTCAGTCAGTGCCCTAAAGGAAATCTGGAAATTCAGGAAATGCAAAAGGTTCCTTACACATCAGCTATAGGGAGTCTTATGTATGCTCAAGTACGTACGTCTCCGGATATAACGTTCATAGTTGGGGTTTTAGGCAGATATATGAGTAATCCAGGAATAGACCATAGGAAAGCAGCCAAAAGGGTCATGAGGTACTTAAAGGGAACAAAAGACTATATGCTCACATATAGGAGATCAGACCAATTAGAGATCATTGGGTATTCCGACTCCGATTTTGCGGGATGCCAAGATAGTGGACGATATACTTCGGGCTATGTTTATCTGTTGGTTGGTGGTGCAATTTCTTGGCGTTCTTCCAAGCAAAATCTTGTTGCATCATCCACCATGACAGCTGAGTATATAGCATGTTATGAGGCATCGCTTCAGTCATCATGACTGAGAAATTTTGTCAGTGGGCTGTGAATTGTGGAAAGAATTGAAAGACCACTAAAGTTATATTGTGACAATAAATCAGCCGTGTTGTTCTCCAACAACAATAGGAGTTCAGCAAAGTCAAAACACATCGACATTAAGTTCCTAGTTGTTAAGGAGAAAGTACAAAGTGGACAGCTTTCCATAGAACATTTAGGCACTAACTCCATGATTGGGGATCCTCTTACAAAAGCTATCACACCCAAGGTCTTTCATGAGCATACTGCTCACATGGGTGTTCTACAATGTGAGGATATTTTGGTTTAGTGGGAGTTAGAATGTGCACAAATTTTATTATGTTCTATGTAATTTCAGTGTTATGTATGGATACCTTGTATTCAAATTTCAGTTGATTAATCATTCAGTTTGGTATTATGTCCTTATACTTTGTACAATAAGGTTTTATGTTATTATTAAGGATCTCACTAAAGTTAAGTATGACCAGTTGAAAATTGACATGTACAGATCATATTCATGTGATTTTTATGCTACACATTTCATGATGAATCTATGTCATTTAGTTGTGTCGATGATGGTGATCATTGTTGAATTAGTCATGATTGATATGACAAAATTCACTGTGACTCGATATGGAGACATGACTAATGGACGAGATAATTTAGGTATGTCTGAGTCATAATGGCAATACTTAAGTGCGCAATAAGGATAACACGTATGGAGAATCATATATGTGACCAGTGGGAGATTGTTAAAATTTCTGACAATTTATGGGTCACAAATATAATTATATCATTGTGTTATGGCATTATGTAATTAGCCAAAATATAAAATGATCTTCATTAATTAATTTGGTGGCTAAGGGCATATGTGTCATGAAATATTATAAGTGTAGATACCTTCAGGCAATTTCTGATTTGATGAAGGAACTGAATCAGAATTATTGCAACTTAAGTAGTAACCGCTACAGGGTTATTTTTATGGGTTATGATCCCCATTTGTAGAGCAACACGTTTTCAAGTGTAAGGTTAAGGATAATAAAGGTGGATTAGGATAGTGTTATCCATAGGGGATAAAACACTATCAAGTCATCCATAAGGCATCTCTCCTCACAAGACACACTCTCAAGCTTTTGGCATTCTCATTCCCCTCTAGAGAAGCATAAGAAAAACCATTAGGCGCTCTAACATCTGGAAGATCATCACACCCTCATACCTTCGAGATTCCAAATGGCTAATCAAGGTATGTTCTTCATCTACACCATGAAATCATTTGGGGTTTCTTCGGTCTGGATCATGGTCGTTCCATATGGGTTTATGTATGGGCATAAACATTAGGTTATCGGAACGAAGCCATGATCATAAGGACTTCCGCATTCAATCTATGGATTATAGATGGAGAAATTCTCCAACAATATGTTCTAGGTTTTTGCTACAGTGAGCATTGGAGGAGAAAGAATGAACAATTTGCGTAAGATCTCATTATCATATGTTATTCTATAATATTGGAATCTGTTAAGGTTGAATGTAGTTGAAGTCGTTGGTGATGTAACAAATCTATTGTAAATGTGGTGGAGTTGGACATGCTTGTCATGTGTTTGATAGAATGTCTAGGAGATATATTGTCTTATTTAGAAAGTAGACATTTAACAGTGTTTGCTTTAGTGAGCGATGTTAAATGTCTACTTTCTACAATGCTACAAAAAATGTTATTGAATATAACCTTATGTACTACTGCGTTCACATAGAAAGCATCACAAAAACACTGTTAAATGACAATTTTAAGCGTTGTTGTTTTGCTATTCTAGCGTAGTGAGCCGATATAATTATATTAAATATATGATGTCCACCTTAATTAGAAATTAAGAATTTCTAACAATCTTTCACTTAGGCTTCATATTTTCCTGAAACAATTATATCACACATTCTTTAGGCGCACATTCGTATGCTATTTATATTTTGACTTCTCCATAGTACAATCTAATCCATCTCATATATCAACTATGTAACCACCGTGACTTTCACCATATGCAAGCGTGTCTCGACCACGATGATCACCATATTAATATATTTAATGACATAGATCAAATATGGATGAGTGACATGGAAATTTCATGCAATGTGATCTCAAATATGTCTATTTCCAACTAGTCATTCTTTTTTCTTTAGTGAGATCAACTCAAAGTCTTTAATTGCAACGCATGTTATAATGCACAATTTCAAAATGAAAAATAAACCATCAACTTTATTATGCATAAGAAAACTGTATATAATATCCAAAGTAAATCATAAAACATATAGACTCCCACTGAACTAAGGTATCCTAAGGAACAACACTCATATGAGCAACATGCTCATGAAAGACTTTAGGTGCCAAACTGTTAGTTAGTGGATCAGCTAGCATAAAATTTGTCCTTATATGTTCTATGGAAATTTATCCATTTTAAACACTTTCTTTAAAAATCAGAAACTTGATGTCAACAAATTTTGACTTTGTAGAACTCATATTGTAGTTGGAGTAAAGAACCACACACTTGTTGTCACAATAAATTCTCAATAGTCTTTCAATACCATCGGCCACATGTAAGCTAGTGACAAAATTCTGCAACCATATGTCATGGTCTAATGTTTCAAAACAAGCCGTGAACTCTGCAGCCATGGTTGAAGGAACTATAAGCGTCTATTTTGCAGACTTCCAAGAGATAGCACATACAACCAATATAAACACATATCTACAGGTAGAGTATCTGTTGTCTAGACATCCAGAAAAATCAAAGTCAGAGTATCCAATGATCTCTAAATTTTTAGACCTTCGATAAGTGAGCATGTACTCCATTGTCATCTTTAAGTAACACATAACACGTTTGACTGCCTTCCAATGATGCATTATAGGATTACTCAAATATCTTCCTAAAACTCCCATGATAAATGCTATGTCAGGATGTGTGCAATCTTGAGCATACATTAGACTTCCTACTACAGAGGCATAAGAAATCTTTTGCATCTCATATCTTTCAAGGTCATCTTTTGGGCATTGTTCGAGACTAGACTTGTCTCCCTTAGCTATAGGGGTATCATCTTGTTTATCGTCTTTCATGCCAAATCTATTCAGGACTTTATCTATATAGTTTTCTTGTGATAACCTTAGGATACCTTGAGAGCGATCTCTCAGTATTTGAATACCTAATACAAAAGAAGTTTCCTCAAGATATTTCGTTTCGAAATTCTTCGTTAGAAATCTCTTGGTCTAATGCAATAGTCTCATATAACTACTAGCAAACCGTATATCATCGACATATAATATCAGGAATATAAATTTACTCCCACTGAACATGTGGTACACGCAATCATCAATTTTATTTGCCTCAAAACCATATGACGTAATAACTTGATGAAACTTGTGATTCCATTGACGAGAAGCTTGTTTAAGGTCATAAATGAATTTCTTTAATTTGCATACCATTGACTTTGAGCCAATTGACACAAAGTTTTCTGGTTGCACCATATAGATCGTTTCTTTAATATCACCATTTTGAAACACAATCTTAAAATTCATCTGATGTAGCTCTAAATCAAAATGAGCTACTAGTGCTAATATTATTCTAAAAGAATCATTCGAAGATACTGGAAAGAAGGTTTCTTTATAATCAATGCCTTCTTTTTGAGTGAAGCCTTTAGCAACTAGACGAGCATTATATCTGTCAATATTACCCTTCGAGTCCTGATAGGACAAATCGCAAGTGCACGATTATGTCATCAAGTAATAAAATATCGATACCACGAGGAATGGAAAACTCCTTTAATTATAACAATTAATTTATACTTAACTCAAATAAGGAATAAAATTGAATTTAGAAAAATTGAGCAATTGATATAAGAATATTAAAAAGGGATTGAAATCTAATTTAGGAAGAGTTCCAAGGATAAGGGTTACCGCCTTTATGTGAATAAGATCTTTGCTCCTGACCTTGGCACGGTTTTGATGAAGACATCAACATCACCAAAAAGAAGAAAAGGAAGAATACTTATGAAGACAAAGAAGAATAAAGCATCAAGAAAAATTAGATTAAGTCTTTAGATGTACTTTTATCCTAAAACTCCTTGTTATGCAAAGTAGTAATGCTCAAACCATTTTTAAAGACTAATGAAACACTTTAAAAAAATAAAAATACTTAAAACATTTTTTGAAATGATGTGTAACGGGTTACTTCATTCAAGTAACAAGTTACGTGTGAGAGAAAAAGAGTTATCCAACTTAAAACTGTACAGAGTAATCCATTACTGCCTTTGAGTAACAGATTACCAGTTTTACAAAAGTTGAGTAACCGATTACCCAAATGGTGTAATCAATTACTCTAATTCGTTTTTAAGTAATCGATTACTGAAGACTACTACATGAGATATCAGATTTCAAAACGAAATGTTTTCACTCCAAATGAAATCTCTTCACTTCAAACAACTCCTACACTTTTAGAAAGGCACCATGGGTGTTTGGAAAGTCTATATAAAGACTCTAACTCTCACAACATAAATACACAACTTTTATATAACTGTCATACTACTCTGAAAAATTCTCTCACTATTTTTCTATACTTTTGCACTAAGTTCTTAAACTTTCAAAAGGAGAATTTTTCTGAGTTACTTAAAGTAATTTATTCAAAGTTTTTACAAATCTATTGAGCATTATTACTAGTTATAAAAAAAGAGTTGATTGGATTGCAAGTGTTATTATATTTCATACTTGTAAAGGCAATCCAAAGCCATTATTGAAATTCTTCATTCATTACAATAAACTTTCTTTCACAGGGTGTGAATAGAAAGGGGATAGAGTAACTTGGAAAAGTGTTTTCCAAGGGTATAAATATTAGTGAGTGGGTTAGGTACTTAGATATCTCGGGGTGAGACTTTGTAATTACTACTCATAATATTTAGTGGAAAATCTCTTGTGTTGCAAGAGTACTGGACGTAGCCTTCGGTGGACAAGAAGGTGAACCAGTATAAAATACTTGTGTACTCCCTTTCTCTTTCCTCTTTAATTTATACTTGTTTATTTTATGCAATATTATCCACTGCACATTAAGTCTTACATTTTGCAGAAAAAATTACTACAATTTTAAGTCAACTAATTTACTCTCCTCTTAATTGCAATCATGTTCTTAGAGTTCTCTCTCATTTATTTTTGCATTTATACTCTTCCATTTTTATTTCAATATGGCCTCAAGATCATTCCTAGGAGAAGGGTCCAACATCAACCGTCCTCCAAGCTTTGTTGGAGAATTATATGATTTCTGGAAAATTAGAATGAGGATCTTCATTGAGTCTCAAGACTTAGATATATGGAACACAATTGAAGAAGGATCATACATACCCTTCACTGTTATCAACAGAATAAGGGAAACAAAGCCAAAATCATCATGGAACGATGAAGACAAAAAGAAGGTACAATATGATTTGAAGGCAAAGAACATTCTCACCTCCGCTCTTGGTATTGATGAATTCTTTAGAGTATCAAATTGTAAATCTGCAAAAGAAATGTGGGGTACTCTAGAGACCACACACGAAGGAATAAATGAAGTAAAAAGATCAAGACTCAACACTATTTCTCAGGAATACGAAATGTTTCGCATGAAGCCTGGAGAGAAGATTCTTGATCTACAAAAGATATTTACTCATCTTATCAATCACCTTCTTGCACTTAGAAAAGTTCTATCAAATAGTGACTTAAACTTAAAAGTTCTTAGATCACTCACCAGAATATGGCAACCAAAGGTAAATGCAATTTCTGAAAAGAAAAGTTTATCCAAAATGTCTTTGGCTGCTTTGTGATATAAACCAAGGAGGGCAACCTATGATTGTGTACGATAATCTTACAAGTAGGGGAGCCACTGAGGAGCAAGAAAAGAAGAAGAAAAATATTTCTCTAAAAGCAAAGGTTGATAGATATGATTTATCCGGAGATGAATCAGAAAAGGATGATACATAAGATATAAGTCTCTTCGTAAAGAAATTCACCAAGTTCCTAAAAAGGAACAAAGACACAAAAACAGGTCAAACAAGGAAATTCGCCAAAAGCAATGATGCCTCTACCTCAAGTCAAAATTTTACATGTTTTGAATGTGGCAAAGAACATACATTGATGCAAGTTCTGCATCTGAAACAGAAAACGAAGAGCAAGCACATCTATCACTTATGGCATTTCATCATAAGTCTTCCAAGTTCCTAAAAAGGAACAAAGACACAAAAACAGGTCAAACAAGGAAATTCGCCAAAAGCAATGATGCCTCTACCTCAAGTCAAAATTTTACATGTTTTGAATGTGGCAAAGAACATACATTGATGCAAGTTCTGCATCTGAAACAGAAAACGAAGAGCAAGCACATCTATCACTTATGGCATCTCATCATTCTGATGATGAAGAGGTAAACAACTCTAATACATTTTCTTCTTCCGAACTTCAATCTGCATTTAATGATTTACATGATGAATATGTTAAATTGTCAAAAATGTTTCTAAAACAAAAATCTGAAATAGATTCATTTAGAAACAAACCTTCTTCTTCCTCTTGTCAAAACTACGTAACTCTTGAACAGAAAGTATTAACATTAAGTCTCGAACTTAATAAACTAAACATAAGTGGTAAAAGCTTAGAAAAAAATATCAATAATCAAAGACACTCAACAGACTGGAGAGGTCTTGGCTATTCAAAAAGTCATGGTTTCAAGAAACTAAGTGTCCAAAAGAAAATAAACTTTCAAAAGGAAAGTTTCCATGCATTTGAAAAATCTAGAACACACTTTCGTCAACCCATATGTACATATTGTAAAATTTATGGGCATACACCAAACACATGCATGATTAGAAAATATGGTGTACCCATATGAAAATTTAAATGGGTCGAGAAAGGTACTAACCATCTAGGATCCAAAGAATATTGGATAACTAACAAAACTTAATTTATTTAGCATAAGCTTTTTTCAAACAAGGTCAAAGAGTTTCAACCTGAGAACTAGCAATGTGGATGGAATGATTTCCTTCATATGAGTTCTATTAGGTTCCTTTATTTGAGTTATTTCCTTTTCTTCATTTCCCTCCAAAAAATATATCAGAAGGAGATAATTACATGAGTTGATACATAGGGCAAGGCTCTCTTCTCACTTGTAGTGAGGATACATCAACAGCATTAGAAGAAGGATATCATATGATAGTGTTTTCTTTTGGTGATGTTGTAGAGTAGCAGAAGGAATCATTTTTTTCTTTATGGTTGCAGCTTCTAAAATGCACTGAAGTACTGTACTTGAGAATGTAAATATTATGCTGGTATTTTTTTTTAGGAATTGAAGAGTTTATTTAATCTTATTTATTCTATATAGTATCATCAAATTTGTAATCAAATACAATTGGTTCATTTAACAAAGTGATCATGGGGGAGAATTTCAAAACTCTTCGTTTGAAGAATTCTGTGATGATCTTGGGATCAACCACAATTTTTTTGCTCCTAGAACACCTCAACAAAATAGTGTTGTAGAGAGAAAGACTTGGTCCTTAGAAGAACTGGCTCGAACAATGTTAAATGAAACTAACCTCACAAAATACTTTTGGGCTGATGCAGTTAGCACTGCTTGTTATGTTTCGAATCGAGTTCTTATAAGAGCTATTGTTAAGAAAACCCCCTATGAACTCTTCAAAGATAGAAAACCTAACATTTCTCATCTACACGTTTTTGGTTGTAAATGTTTTGTTCTGAACAATGGTAAGGTTCTGAATAATGGTAAGGATAACTTGGGCAAGTTTGATGCAAAAGCTCATGAAGGAATTTTCCTTGGCTATTCTCTCATGAGTAAAGCTTATAGAGTCTTTAACAAAAGAACTCTAGCCATGGAAGAATCTGTTCATGTAACTTTTGATGAAACCAATCATATTTTAAAAGATGTGATATCCTGTGATGAAGACGACTTGTCAAGTTCCTCTGCCATAGAAAATTCTATTGTTGATGTTACAACTGAACTTGAAGAATTGAGAAAAGATGATAATCTATCTACTCAAGAAGAGCATATTCACTCAGATCTACCAAAGGAATGGAGAACTCATCGAAATTATCATATCGACAACATCATCAGTGATATAAGTAAAGGTATAACCACTCGTAGAATGTTTGATGCTTGTCTAAACATGGCCTTCATCTCTCAGATAGAACCCTCCAAGATTGATGATGCAATCGAGGATGAACACTGGATTCTTGCTATGCAAGAAGAATTAAACTAGTTTGAGAGGAACGAAGTTTGGGAACTTGTTTCTAGACCGAAAAATAGGCATGTAATTAGAACTCGTTGGGTATTTAGAGATAAATCTGATGAAAATGGTGTTATCATTAGAAATAAAGCCAGACTAGTAGTCCAAGGATACAATAAGGAAGAAGGTATTTACTTTGATGAAACCTTCGCTCCAGTTGCTAGACTTGAAGCTATTAGGCTATTACTTGCATATGCTTGTTCTCTTAATTTTTAGTTATATAAAATGGATGTCGAGAGCGCCACCTCTTTTAAACCAAAGCACATGGTTTCTTCCGATAGACCATTACAATTACTTCATATGGATTTATTTGGTCCCTC
>NC_032018.1:6077140-6079381 GCF_001865875.1 Lupinus angustifolius
TTTCTTGGACTACAAATCAAACAACTTGATAATAGCATTTTTGTGAGTCAAACCAAGTACTGCAAGGATTTACTAAAAATATTTGATATGGATCACTCCAAGCCAATAGCTACTCCTATGAGATCTAGCATATACATTGATACTGATGAAAGTGGAAAAAGTATTGAAATATCAAAGTATCGAGGTATGATCGGATCTCTTCTATATTTGACTGTCAGTAGATCTGATATCATGTTTAGTGTATGTCTGTGTGCACATTATCAGTCTAAATCAAAAGAATCACATTTAGTTGTTGTTAAGAGAATTATGAAATATCTAAAAGGTACAACTGAAGTTGGACTGTGGTATCCAAAAGGAAGTATATGTGAATTGGTTGGATATTCAGATTCAGATTTTGCTGGATGTAAATCTGAAAGGAAAAGTACAAGTGGTACTTGTCACATTTTAGGCAATGCTTTAGTTTCTTGGTCTTGCAAGAAACAAGCATGTGTTGCACTAAGTACTACCGAGGGTGAGTATATAGCAACAGGTAGTTGTTGTGCCCAAGTGTTATGGCTTAAGCAACAATTACGAGATTATGGCTTAGACTTAAGCTACACTCCGCTGAAATGTGATAATACTAGTGCTATAAACCTTGCAAAGAATCCCATTATGCATTCTAGAACCAAACACATAGATATAAGGCATCAATTCCTAAGGGACCATGTTCAAAAGAAAGATGTATTTGTAGAATTTGTTGATACTCATAACCAACTTGTAGACATTTTCACTAAACCCTTGGCAAAAGAACCTTTTTACAAAATTAGACTTGAATTAGGCATTCTTGATGAAGCTTACCTGTCTTAAACATGCTTATATGATTATATGTTTGCTTCATTGTTATTATCTCATGCCTACTTGATCTTAAATATATTTATTTGTGTTCAAAAACTTAAATATTTGGGTTAAAAATAATTTTTATAGCTTAATTTTGCCTAAAAATAAGTTTTTCAGGGATAAGTAATGATTACACTGGAGAGTAACCGATTATAGGGTTAAACAACGTGTTTCAATAACGTATTACCCAAAGTGAGTAATCAATTACTCAAAGCTGCTGTTTGAAAATTTAAAAAATTTATTTTTGAGTAACCGATTACTCTGTGCCGTTATATATGAAATTTCTGCAATTTTAACTTTTTCAAAACCCATCTTCCTCACTCAACTCGTGTTCTCTTCTTCTCAAAGCCTCCCAACCTCTAAAAAATTTATTTTTGATCCATTTTGGGTGATTCTTGTGTCCTTTCCTATCACATTTTCCATTCTAACCAAACATTTTCATGATTAGTGGCTTGAATCAAAAAACCCTAAATTCTCCAAAAACCCAAAAACCTAAAATCTCAAATCCATGGCTTCCTCTTCTAAATCAAAGAAACAACGCTCCAATACCACTCAAAGGAGTCAAGGAACAACATCTTTGGAATGCAACCCTCTGCACTTGACAAGGCTTCTTGCTAATGATGAGAAACGCAAGATATTTGAGGAACACTTCCATGGTCGCGCCATTTTTACTCCTAAATATGGTAATGTTGATAATTTTGAGTTTGAAGATTTTATTTATCTCTTACGTCAACAAAAACTTTTTAACTTCTGTTGTGAAACAAACGACATTTATCCTGAACTTGCGCGAGTATTTTATTGTAACATGAAGTTTCGGAAAAATCGTCTTACATCCTATGTCAAAGGAAAAGGCATTGTTTTAGATCTAAAAACTTTCAGTTCATTGTTATGTAACATACCCTCTCAAGGTAACATAACAGGTTTCGGCTTTGTATATGAATGTGATAATTATGATCGAAAGGATTTTTATCATTCGTTATGTCGACTTTCGAAAAGGGAAATAGAAATGCGTAAGCAACAAGGCTTTGGAGAGACTGTCAAATACCGAGACATCCTATCTGATGGATATCTCAAACTAGAGGAACGTTTGATTCATTATTTCTTGAGTTATGTCATTATACCAAAATTTTCAAATCATTCTCAAATAAGTGACATAGAACTCCAATTGATGTATGCCATAAAGTTTAACATCAAAATCAATTGGTCTCTGATGATAATGAGACAAATGTGGACCGTTAGAGGTACTCAAAGCCCTTTGCCATATGCGATCTTTATAACAAAAATTCTTCAGCATTTCGGAGTTTCTATGACCAGTGAAACAAAGATGCCTCTGAATCTTCGAGAAAGCCACATTGATGTGGATGT
>NC_032018.1:6079481-6080183 GCF_001865875.1 Lupinus angustifolius
ATCCTCATCTGCTGCCATGCCCTCGAACCAAATGATTATGGATGAGTTGGTTTCTCTCCGAGGCTACATCACTAACCGGATGGATGCTCTCGACTCTCAGAATCAACAAATCCGATATGAACTTCATTGCCTCTCCTCTAGGATGGACAACATGGATATAGATGAAGATAACTCGGAGCCTGAATCTTAGTATATATATTAGGATTTTCTGGTTATTCTACTTTAAAATCTCGGACAAATTGTTACTTAGTTGTTGTTTATTTTTGAGTTATTACTGCATACTTCTAAACAAATTACATTATGATGTTTATGCTTTATTATTCCATTCCTGATATTTTGATTGAAACATCTTATCTAGTCACTACATTCATTTTTATATCTATTGTGCTATTCATCATGTATGGTATATATGCTATATATCTTGTGCTGGACTCTTGGCTTTTCTATTTTTTGATGAAGTCAAAAGGGGGAGAAAAGTTGGGAGAGTGTATTTTCTGTCAAACTTTATTCCAGACACTTAAATCCAAATGAAAGGGGGAGCATACAAGATAAGGGGGGCATACTCAAGACAAGTCAAGATATATCACAAAGTATGTTACTCTCAGAAAATTCAGAAAACTACACTGTCAAGAAGATATTGGTTTGTCATCATCAAAAAGGGGGGAGATTGTGAAGAAGATCTTTGCTCCTGACCTTGGCACG
>NC_032018.1:6080283-6080673 GCF_001865875.1 Lupinus angustifolius
TTTTTGAAATAATGTGTAACGGGTTACTTCATTCAAGTAACAAGTTACATGTGAGAGAAAAAGAGTTATCCAACTTAAAACTGTTCAGAGTAATCCATTACTGTCTTTGAGTAATAAATTATCAGTTTTACAAAAGTTGAGTACCGATTACCCAAATGGTGTAATCGATTACTGTAATTCGTTTTTAAATAATTAGTGGACAGTATCTTTGGGTAATCGATTACCAAATGTAAGTAATCGATTACTGAAGACTGTTACATGAGATATCGGATTTCAAAACGAAATGTTTTCACTCCAAATGAAATCTCTTCACTTCAAACAACTCCTACACTTTCAGAAAGGCACCATGGGTGTTTGAAAAGTCTATATAAAGACTCTAACTCTCACAAC
>NC_032018.1:6080773-6092615 GCF_001865875.1 Lupinus angustifolius
TTATTACTCATAATATTTAGTGGAAAATCTCTTGTGTCGTAAGAGTATTGGATGTAGCCTTCGGTGGACAAGAAGGTGAACCAGTATAAAATACTTGTCTACTCTCCTTTCCCTTTCCTCTTTAATTTATACGTGTTTATTTTCTGCAATATTATCCGCTGCACATTAACTCTTATATTTTGCAAAAAAAGTTACTATAATTTTAAGTAACTAATTCACCCCTAGTTGCAATCATGTTCTTACATTTACACTCACAAATCTTTGTTTTGCTCCTTTTCATGAACTTTAAGTTGTGAGGGTGAATTGCTTTCTGATATGTGTCATCTTTTCTCGAGCTGCAACATGTGTACTCAATTGAAGTCGTACCTACTCCCGTGGTATGGTTATCAATCAAATCCTTTACTTGGATCTTTCTATCCAATCGCTTCGTAGCAACTCAACGTGAATTCTAGAAACCCCCGAGAATCCTAAGACTACTCTCATGAATTAGGATTCTAGTTTGAGTAACTGAATGGTTGGATAATTGGGTTCACCTCTCGATCCTTCCCCAATATATCTAAGAGGTGTAATTTGTTGGTCAGACAACTCACGCGAATAAAACTCAGTTTAATGATTTAAATCACAACACTCAATGAAACAGAAATAAGAACAAGTGTTTATTGAATGTAAAAGGGCATAGCCCCAATCCTAGAAACAAAGGGAATTACTCACTCGTGATGGTGAAGAGAATACCAAATTCTAAATTAGAGAATTGTAATATAAAGTGTAAAAAGTAAAGTATAAAAATCCTTGAGGGAGAACCCTCCTTTAACCTAATTACAAAATATTGGGCTAAGCCCAACAAAACAAATCTAAAAAATATGAATATAATATAACATTTATGACTTCTTTTGGCCCTTCAATTGGTCTTCACATAGCTTCAACACTGAATTTTATCTTTTTGCACCCAATGTCTACTTTTTTTGGCTTTAATCTATCCAAACTGGACAACATAGCCAAAACACATGCTGAACTCGAACAAAGAGAAATAAAAGCTAAAAACAATCATAAAGTCCTAATTATATCCTAAAATGCAAGTTAAATACAATGCAAATGTTGCATAATTTCACACTCATCAAATCCCTCTTAGTTTTAAATATTCATTTGCAACCAACATGTTTCACACATTCAGGTAATTCGACAAAATCACAAACGTCATTATCATGCATAGACTTTATCTCATCCTTCATGACATCGATCCACTTTTGAGAGTTATAACTTTTTATGGCTTGACAAAAGTTCAACGTGTCATCTTTTGTTAACCCGATGTCATTCTTATGTTCTTGAAGAAATACAATATAATCATGAGAAATTGCACTTCTCATATCTCTAGTGGATCTCCTTCATGACACTTCTACTTCTTGAGGTTGTTGAATTTGTTCTATAAGTACTTGAGGGAGAACCTCATTATTGTCTTGTTCTGGAATATTGTGAGGAACAATATTGTGAACATTATCTTCTATTACCAAAGTTATTCCTTGAATGGTAATAGGCACAATAACTTGTTCACCATTAATGACAGATTTTTTCCTCAAGACAACATTCCTTACGTTCTATTACTTCCCAAAATCAATTTTCTCAAGAAATCTTGTATTTCCCGTCTCAAAAAAAGTCTTGCAGTGAGATCATAAAATTTATAGCTCCGAGAGCATTCAACATAGTCAACAAAATAACAACTAATTGTTCTTGAGTCCAGTTTTATTTCATGCGGCCTATAAGGCCGTGCCTTAGCTAGACAACCCCAAATGTGCAAGTGTTTTTTAGCTTGGCCTTTTATTAGTCCAAAGTTCATATGAAGTTTTGTTAACTACTTTACTTGACACTCTATTAAAGATGTAAACTGCGGTCTTTAAAGCTTCCTCCAAAGAGACTCTGGTAAGGAAGAATTACTAATCATATTTCTCACCATATCCTTAAGAGTTCGGTTTCATCGCTCAACAACGCCATTCTTGCTAAGTTTGCCTAGCATAGTGTATTGCAGAACAATTTCACACTTCAGCGGAATAATTACACATTGTTAGAAATTCATAAAGTAATTATATTTATCTTATATGTAAGATGGAAGTTCACAGTAAATATATTAAATGTAATTTAAAATTGTATGTATGTAGAGACTAATTTCATCAATAGTTAAAGTTTAAGATGTAATTAGGAAGAAAAAACAATTTACGATATCTATTTGCAAAACACATAAAGTTTAAGGAAGTTTTGTGAACTTTTCCCTACATATTTTGAACAAATTAAGGCCATTTAGTCAAAGTGATAGATGTAAGATTTAGTTAGGTTTATTTATCTTGTTAGTTATAACTTGAATCATTATTATTTAAGTAGTTATTATTTTATCAATTTTAATACCCATTTTATCCGACTCACAAAAAGCCCAAACAGTATTTTAATTTTAATTTAAAAAAAATAATAATTTCTAAAAATAACTCAAGTAAAGAAATGAGTTTCCAAAAAAATAAATGTGTTTTTTTTCCTCAAAAGAAATTTAATCAAACTCAAAATACAAAAAAATCCAAGTGGAATTGGGCTTCTAGAAACCCATACAATTTTATCTAAAAATAAGAAAAAGAAATGGTTAATAAATAATTTTATTATTATTTTTTGAAATTTAAATTTGAATTAAATAATAAATAATTAAAACTATTGTTATTAATTTTAATGATTTATTTCGAATTTAATAAAATAAATAATCAATATGCCAAATATCCCCATTTGAATTTTAAATAAACTATAGAATATTAATATTTATTTTATTTTATTTTATTTTTTATTTTTCGAAAATATAATTTGAAATAATTAAAACTTATTCAAATATATTTTTATTATATTTTATTATTTAATTCGGATATATAAAAATATATAAATACATAAATTAATTTAAAAGCAATATTTTAATAAAAATAAAAAAAAAGTAATTAAAATGTTACAAGTCAAATCTGACTTAGTAATGGGTTTTGATATCCAAAAAAAGGGGGAGTGGGTGGTTTGATAAAACAAATGAGTTTAGCTTTTTTTAGGATTAGGTTAGGGTTAAGTTTAGCATAAATATGTTAGTCTAGTTAGTGTAAAAGGGGTTGAAAAAAAAGAAAAGAAGTTAACAAAAGGCCAAACAAAAAAAAGAGAGAAAAGAAACCAGAGAAAGTAAGGAACTCATAGGAGAAGTGATCCGGTGCAGCCAACCTCACAGTAGGCATCGTGAGCTTTCCGTGTGGCCAATAGAGTTGCGCCTTGTGGCACACTGGTCAACAAATCCCCTGGACCACCAACACTGGCCAATCGCAGCGTGACACATAAGCGGGTGCAAACTTCCCCGTGCAGAAGCGTCACACAGGATCTAGGACTCTCCAAGCCAGCATTTGTTCACGTGTGGCCGTGTGTATCATAAACACCGTGCACCCACTGTGCAAACAGATCTGGTTGCGACACGTAGGACGCCCACCACCCTTCCATACGCGATACCGTAGCGGATCAATCCCTCTACCAGCTCTGTTCCAATGCATGTGTGTACATTCCAGACGCGGTGCACCTTCAGGAGTAGCTAGTAAGATTCAGCCATGTGGCGCTCCTGCATACAACAACTTTTAGGAGCCACTCTTTAGGCGACACACGTGCTAGTATATTGTGCTCATCCACACTGGACCAAAACTTAATCACGTATTTAATTTTGTTTTTTTATTTATTCTAAAGGCAATTTTATTTCTTTTTAAAATGATAAAAGTTTATTTCACTAAGAATAATTTTTTTGTTTTTACTATAACAGTAGGCTAAAATGGTAAAAAATAAATAAAATAAATTCATTAAATAAATATTATTTTTATTTATTTATTATGTTTAATACTATAAAGGGTAATAATATCTTAATAAAGTTAATAACTAATGAACCTTTTTATTTTTATTTCGTTTCTGCTATTTTATTTTTAAATGAAATGTATTTTCTATTTCTGTAAGTAAAAATAATAAAATTAATATTTTTTTAAAAGAAAAACATATTATCTAAAATAAAAGAAATGTCTTTAATAATAGATTATTTGCTTTAAAAATGAATTTATAACACTATCAAATTTTATAACAAAAATATTTTATTTTGGGATTAATCAAAGGGTGGAGGCAAGTCATGATAACATTTCTTGTCCTCATATCATCCTTGAACGGTCGCGTCACGACGCTTCTTTTCATTCGATTAATTCCTAAATTAATAATAAAATAACTAAAAATTATATGAATTCTTAAATTAATAATAAAAAGCTCAAAAAAGGATATTATAATTATTTTCAAACCTTTTTAAAATGTGATGCGGTGCGGACATCAGTTTCTGCTGTTTCACCCTTTTTAAGGAGTTAATTATTTTTTCTAACAAACCATTTTAAAATTAGAACTATGTATGTCTTGATTTCCTAATATGTATAGGAATACGTAGGAGCAAGTAATATTATCAAACTTAAAAATAAAAATAAATAAATATTTTGTTGTACACAAACTTAAATTTAAATAATTCAAGAGTATTTAAATCATACAATTGGCAAGGGTGCAGTTTAATTACAGGCGGACGAGGTGCTAATACCTTCCTCTATCCGTAATCGACTCCCGAACCTGTATATCACAATTCAAAAGCCCAATGTTTGTTGGGCTTTAAAGATTTTTCTACATCTTTAACCATAAAATGTAGTGGCGACTCGAAGAGGTCGCATATCCGAAAACCGGGGCACGACAGCTGGCGACTCTGCTGGGGACATTTTTTAAATAAAAAAAAGAGAGTCAGGCCCAGTTGAGCCAATTGTATGATTTAAATACCTTTTTTCCTTTGTCTATTATTATTAACTATAAAAAACAATAGTAATGAAATATTTTTTTTTACAAGTTTTATTTATCGTTCAATTTTAATATTATTGTATGTGCTCACCATTTTTTTTGCAGCTTTGGGGTGGAAATTTATTTTTTTAAATGTCGCTTCCTCACACACTCACAGTATATTTGAGTTACACGCGCATACGCCCTATACCCGGGTTGTTAGAGATTAAGGTTGAGATAAGAGGGACATGTGATTTACCGGTGTTAGACTTCTCTCCTGGTATTAGCATAATGGACCACCCAAATTGTCTTGATATCATGAGTTAGACGCTCGAGGGGCTCGACTCCTCTTGTTTCTAACCTGGGATATTAGGACTCCTTTCTTTCGAGATTGGGGGCAATTTGGTGACATAGAAGTCTAGAGCATTTACCGAATATATTTTAATGAGACCTAGTACATTGCCATAAGGCGTTAACTTTTAGTCTATCGAAAACCCTATAAGAATACCATGTTTAGGACACTGGAAGCAAATTATGTCTACCCCATTCTACATCCAACCATGCATAGAATGAAATTTAACTTTCCAAATAATTATGAAATTCTTCATTTTTTTTTGCTATTGAACTATAATTGCTTACCCACAAAAGGGTTCCATACCCTAGGGTAGTTTTTTTTTTCTTTTCAAAAAACAAAATTAACATAATTTTTGTAAAACTTTGGGGTTACGCCCCCAAATATGATCCTCACTCCCAATGATGGGCCCCAAGCCCGAGGGTAAGTTTTGTCCACCTTTTTAAAAAATAAAAAATAACTTAGATTAAACCTTGACAATATAATAAATATCTATTCTAACGTGGTATTTAATGTATATTGTAATGGGCTACATTATCCCACAAGACAGGGTCAACCACCCTGAAAAGGGATATACACTACTTAATATCATAAATTAATTATTACATACATCATTGTATTAATCATAAATCTTTAAATATTCATTGTATTAATCATAAATTTTGGGTTGTATAAACAATTTTAATCATATTTAATAAACATGCATCTTTTCAGCTAAAGGTTTTTCGATATAGCAAGACATGGAGGCTATTTCTAAAACGGTGGGTTCTAACAACGCTCTCTCTTCAAAAAATAAAGTGATGTTCGAATTGCAGACTTTTGATGTAGGCCATTTGGTTGAGCTCCTAGCCAAAGTCCCTAAAGATGTTATGACTCAATTTGCAAAAGAGTATGGTAAATTGGCAGATGTCCTTCTCATTCCTATTGACGCTTGTGCTTTAGATGCTATGGGGGTTAATGCAAGATATTAGAATACATCCCTGCGGATTTTCGAGTTTCCAAATGTAGATGATTCTCCGACAATTGAAGAATATGACATTCTTCTGGACGTCCCACTAGAAAGCCGACTCAAGGTATATTTGTTCATTGGCGCACAGAATGTTACTGAAGGTCTCATTGAAGAATTTATAGGCGTCTGTCCAGCTGCATCTCAAATCATCAAGCAAGGGCCTTGTTATGGATTGAAGTGGGGTTTTTTGAAAAAGCATCTTCATCAAGTGGTGGAGAATGGAGATTGGAGTTTGTTTAAACCAGCATTTGCATTAGCCATCTATGGCAGACTCCTCTTCCCTTTTGTCTGTGATATGGTGGACCAGTGTGCGATTGATGTCCTAGTCAAGTTCAGAAAGTTCAGAAGCCTCGAAAAGGGTATCCCTAAAATCATATGTTGTGCACAACTATTGTATGTATGGATGGTGACAAGGTTCAAGCATCATCGATATCCAGATTGGGCCATAAATCCTCTTCGTCGATTCAGAAACACCAAGCTCCAACCTATGCAACTATCTGACTCGGAGGCATTATTCAAATATGTCACCCCTATAAATTTTGGGACTAAATGCACCAAGCAGGATGAAGTCATGTACTCATGTGGAAATTATCCCAATATGGTGCTCATGGGACCTCGGGGATGCATTACTGTCACCCCAGCTTTGGTACTTGGACAAATGAAATGGGGTATGATGCCAGTCCCTCAAGAGCAATTGCAGGGATTCGTGATCTGGTACAAGGACAAGGAAACTACCAAAGAAACCCTGGATACAATAAGGAATGCATTGAAGAACATCCACATTTATGGAAAAAATGAGTTAGGATAGCATCAAGCTTTCTATACTGAAGAATACAAGCTGTGGTGCAGTTAAAGGAGGAAGGAGAAATTATCCCGCCAATGTCTCAATTCCATGAACCAGCTGGCCCTTCAGAAAATGAGTTGTTAAAGAGTCAACTCAAAATCTCAGATGCAAAACTAGAGGAAGCCCGATGCCAATGGAGAAGTATGAGCTAACCATAGAGAAGCTTAATAAGACCATGGTGGCATTAAGAAAGGAAGAAGCTAATCTGAAAAGGGATTATGCTCAGATGTGTTCTCAATCTGACAAGTATCGTCTGATCAAGTCTGTACAAGAAAAAGATGTCCAACTAGCTGACTTCAGTCGACAGATGAAAGCTCGAAATCGTGTTATCAATGTTACACAAGCCGATAAAAGAGATATGGAGGCAAAGTGGGAACAATTGCAAGCAGCCCTCCATGAAAGTCAACAAAACGAGAATGAGGCGTGGGCACGGTTAAAAGATTATCAGTTTGCACTTGATGAGACAGTGAAGAAGGAAGATCAGCTCAAGGCAATCTTAGAAGATACACAGAAAAGTCATCATGAGTCCATAACAGCTGCAAGTCATAGAGAGGATCATCTTTCGAGGCAGCTTTGGGAACTCGAGAGAGCATATGATGAAGTGACATCCAAACAAGAAGCATGGTCAGAAAATTGGGAAAGAGCACTCCAAGAAAGCCAAGAAGAAAAATATCAATGGGAAAGTAGATGCAGAAATATGGTTCATGGCCTTGAGGACTTTGCTTATGATTGGTTGAGGACATTCTTCGATGCCAAGAGAGAACTAGAGATGTATCCAGAGACAGAGCTGCTCACAGCTATGAAAGCATTCTACGAGTCTTGTAAGGAAGTAGCCATAGACTTAAGAAGATGGAGATTTTTAGCAAATAGGAAATTTTGATTACAAGATATAGACAAATAAAGTCTTGTAATATTACTTTTCTTATTTTCTCTTGGATAAAATAACACATTATTACTACCAAAGTCTTTATTGTTATCAAATATCTTATTCATTATCGTGCAAGTATTCAAATGTCATTTTTCTTGCAATGAACCACAACATCAACCAAAGAGAAAAAAGAAAGAAAAATCATATTGAGAGAGATAATAACAACTTGTGTTTAGATGTGATCTAGGTCCGAAACTTTGCGTGTTCTCTTAGATCACCATCAACTGCATAAGGCCTTGTAGAGTACGCTCTCAAGTTACCAAGTGTAGGGCAAGATGTTTAATGTTAGTAACCCACATTAAAAGAATGAATGTAGATGCAATAATAATCCAAAACTTAAAGTTGTCATCAACGCAGAAAAAAAACCAACGGGGGCATGCCTCATAGTCACCGACTGCGGGTCAAAATGTCTTGCTATATCGGTCTTCCAAATGAAAATGAATTTTTAAATAATAAAAAAAAAACACATTGCATGCATCATTCTTTTCTTCATTTACATAATAAAACATTGTCTGAGTATCATATAAACATTGCTCCTAAGCATCCTTACCACACCAGACTGCAATCCAAGCTGATGGCAGACCAAGGATCCAGTAGCATTGACAACCAGTCTGAGCTTGCCGAAATGAAAGCGCAAATAAATCAGATGATGAAAATCATCCAGGATATGCAAAAGGCTCGAAGCTCGGAAGAAGATGCCACTGCGTCAGGCGCCAAACCTTCACAATCCACACAAAAGGTGGGTCCCAAGACAATTACTAGGGCCAACCGTCGTAAGGGTGTTATCATAAGGTATGAAGACACAATTGATGGTCAAGAGGAACAACAATCAGCTGAGGAAAACGGTGATGAGAAAGACGAAGATCCTACTCATGATCTTCCTCCTAAAAACAAGACCACAAGCCATCGGGTTGAAGCTAAGATAAATAGGGGTACCCCAGACGAATCCTCAAGCCAAGAGAAGGCAGAGCTGGAACTTATAAAAGAGAGACTGAGGGTCATTTAGGGATTCCCCGATGTAAAAAATGCATTTGAGATGTGCCTCGTACCAGATGTAGTGTTTCCACCAAAGTTTAAAACTCCTGAGTTCGAGAAATACGACAGTATTTCGTGCCCGAAAAGTCATCTACATTTGTATGCTAGGAAGATGACAGCTCATCACAGAAATGACAAACTATTGATTCGCTGCTTCCAAGACAGTCTGGCAGGGGCAGCCATGGGCTGGTACATCCACTTGGAAAAGGCTCATATTAAAACTTTCGTTGATTTATCCCATGCCTTCATGAAGCAGTATAAGTACAATGAGGACGCTGCTCCTGACAGGGCCCAGCTTCAGAGCATGGCCAAGAAGCCAGAAGAAAGCTTTAAGGAGTATAGCCAACGCTGGAGAGCTTTAGCGTCACAAGTCATACCCAGATTGGAGGAGGAAGAACAATTGTCTATCTTCGTGAATACTTTGAAGGAGCACTATCATGATTACGTGGTGGGAAGTGTTGCATCGAGCTTCAATGCACTCATTAAGGTTGGGGAGAAAATAGAAGGACTCATAATGAGTGGAAAGTTGGTAGTAGATCAGCCCAAATCAGGCATAAGCAAAAAGCCCAACTTTATGAAGAAGAAGGAGGGAGAAGCACTCGCGGTGTTCACTAAGCCGAAGGGGTACAAAGCCCAAAAACCCTAAATACCAGGCCTCATACATTGCCACAAATTCCACACAGCCCAACTACACAACCCACAATAACAACCGCCAAAACTATAACCAAACACAATCCTACCAACCCCGCCAAAACCAGAACCAAACACAAGCCTACCAAAATCAAACCCAAAATCGCAACCCCGAAAGAAGAGGCCCACAATTTGACCCGATACCAATACCCTATGATGAGCTATACTCCCATTTGCTAAGGGAGATGATGATAAGCCCTATAATAGGAGCGGTACCCGAATCACCCGGAGCCTGGTTTAACCCAAATGTTACTTGCGAGTATCACTCTGGGGTCATTGGCCATTCCATTGAACACTGTCGAGCTTTAAATCATAAGGTGCAAAGCCTGATCAATGCAAAGCATCTGCATTTCAAGCCCATCATGCCAGATTTAGATAGGAATTCATTACCTAATCATGGTAACCCGGGTGTGAATGCTGTAGAGGAGACTCATGGTAGCACATTCGTTTGGGAGGCGGATGAGGTGAAAACGCCCATGAGGGTGATTTTTCAGGAAATGTGCAAACATGGAAGGGTGGAAAGGCTGGTGGAAGATGAAGATTCAGCTAGTTGTGAGTTGCATGGCAAAGTAGGTCACACCTTAGAAGAGTGTCCAGAATTTAAATTCTTACTGTAGAAGATGTTGGATATGAGATTGATCACAATAGAGAGGGGACCCTCGTATCATACTGTTAATGCTACCACTAGAAGTGAGGAAGACATGAAAAGGACCATGAGGCCATCAATTACTCGATATGAACCTGTATTGAATATTCTGGATAATGCTCAATTACACCCACAAATAACTCGATGGGTGCCAGTCATAAGTAGGATGAAGCCTGTTCTGAGGCCTGCAGCAGAATAGAAACCACAACCTTTCCCTTAAAAAACAGATAAAGCGGTACCATGGATCTATAGTGGAGGGAATTCAGAGACAACTGAGCAATAGATAGAAGTCACCAATGTTGTTGGGGACAATTAGATAACTAGAAGTGGACGTGTCTATGTTCCCTCAGATGCTGAAAAGGCCTTAGCCAAGGATAAAGGAAAAGGGAAAGTATGTATCCCTACGGAAGATGAATTGGAGGCCAATCTGAATGACTTGTTGCATAAGCATGGAGATAAAGGGTAAGTATCCAATGAGGACGCTTGTGAATTTCTGAAATTCATAAAGCAAGGTGAATATAGGAATAGGGTCGTGGATCAACTAAACCGCACTCCTGCCAGGATATCCATTTTGTCTCTGCTAATGAGTTCTGAACCCCACAGAAAAGTGCTGATGGAGATACTGAACCGTGCACATGTCAGCCACGACATAACCACTGACAAGCTTGGTGGTATCATCAACAACATAGTGGCTGATAATTACATTTCTTTCAGTGATCAGGAAATACCTTCTGAGGGAATGGGACACACTAACCCCCCTGCACATCTCTATAATGTATCAGAATTGCTTGATTGGTAAAGCTCTTATCGATAATGGCTCGTCCCTCAATGTCATGTCAAAAAGGACATTATCTAGACTTCTAGTCGACGCATCATATATGAGACCAAGCTCTATGGTAGTGAAGGCGTTTGATGGATCCAACAGAGATGTCATGGGAGAAATGGAGTTGCCTATAAAAATAGGACCCTGCACTTTCCAGATAGTATTCCATATCATGGATATTAATCCCAGTTATAGTTGTTTGTTGGGAAGGCCATGGATCCATGCTTCAGGGGCTGTACCTTCTACATTGCACCAACGAGTTAAGTTTATTGTGGACGAAAAACTCCTTACTATTATGGGAGAAGAAGATATGTTGGTATCAAAACTTCTTGACACTCCGTACATCGAAGCAGCAGCGGAAGCAATTGGAACATCCTTCCAAGCATTGGAGATTGCCAATGCCTCATTTGTAGGAGGAGGGACACCTGCACTGTGTCCTCAACCTTCGGAGGCATCGCTGATGATGGCAAGAGTAATGCTGCAGAAGGGCTATCAACCAGGGAAAGGGCTTGGGAAGTTTGGCCAAGGAAGAGAAAGCCTAGTCATGTTACGGCACACCAAAGATCGGTACGGCTTGGGATACAGACCCACTCAGGCATATAGGGAGAGAACTGCTAAAGAGAAAAGGAAGGGAAGGATGGTGCGCCTGGGGCAGTGGGAGTATGAAGCTGGTAACATATCC
>NC_032018.1:6092715-6093066 GCF_001865875.1 Lupinus angustifolius
TATTGGGTTTATTTCTTTTCAAATAAGGACAATTTGTTTATGTTTCATTGGATAGTACAAGTTTTTTGAATTCAATAAAGTGCATTTCTTTCTTCATATTTTGCGTCCCATTTTATTCTATATATTTTTTACAACTGCACACACAAATAAAACAACAAAAAGCAAAACCAAGAAAAACCCATAAATAAAAACTAATCATAGCATCAACATAATGCAGGTCCAACATTAACCCCAGAAATAATAATCATGTTATCAACCACACGTACAATCATGATCATCCGATTATTCCGCTCGACGAGGGAGATAGTGATGAGGAATGGGAGGCATCACCTGAGTTATTGAGGATGGTTG
>NC_032018.1:6093166-6143193 GCF_001865875.1 Lupinus angustifolius
ACAAGAAAGAAGTGAAGGTAGGTACATTGATGAAGGAGGAAGAGCGCAAAAAGATAATTCAGCTTTTGCACGAGTTCAAAGATGTGTTTGCATGGTTGTATGTCGATATGCCGAGTCTGGACAGAAACATAATGGAACACAAGCTGCCATTGAACCCAGATTAACGTCCGGTTAAGCAAAAACTACGGAGGATAAAACCAGAAATTTCCTTAAGGGTGAAAGAGGAGGTAGAGAAATGGCTAGACGCTGGGTTCGTGACAGTCTCTACATATCCAGGATGGGTGGCTAATGTTGTAGCTGTAGCAAAGAAGGGAGGCAAACTCAGGATCTGCGTTGACTATCAAGATTTGAACAAAGCCAGCCCAAAGGATGACTTCTCAGTACCTCATATAGATGTCTTGGTCGACAGCACTGCAGACCATGCCCCTCTCTCCTTCATGGATGGGTATTCTGGGTATCATCAGATCAAGATAGCCTCTGAAGATGTGGATAAAACCACTTTCATCACCCCATAGGGAACCTTTTGCTATCTAGTTATGCATTTTGGCTTAAAGAATGCTATAATACCAAAGGGCCATGGTAGCTCTTTTCCACGACATGATGAATAAGGAGGTGGAGATCTATGTAGACGACATCATATGCAAGTCCAAATCAGAGGGGGAACACATGGAGAACTTAAGGAACTTATTTGAACGACTCAGAAAGTATAGCCTCAAGCTAAATCCCACAAAATGTAGCTTCGGGGTTAAATCAGGACGAGTCCTCGGTTTCATTGTCAGCCAGAAATGAATTGAAGTAGATCCCGAGAAATTCAAAGCAATCCTGGAAATGCCAGCACCCCGAACCGAGAAGGAAGTCAAAGGTTTCTTAGGACGTTTGAACTACATATCCAGGTTCATCTCTCAAATAACAACTACCTGTGAGCCAATCTTCAAACTATTAAGAAAAAGCCAGACAGTTAGATGGAATGACGATTGCCAGAAAGCCTTTGAAAGCATAAAGCAGTATCTGACTAATCCCCCAATATTGATGCCTCTAGTACCCGATCGACCACTTCTAATGTACCTAACCGTACTGGATGACTCTATGGGATGTGTCTTAGCCCAACATGATGAATCAGGCAGAAAAGAACAAGCCATATACTATCTAAGCAATAAATTCACTGAGTGCGAGACAAGGTACTCATTCCTAGAACGTACTTGTTGTGCTCTAGCATGGGCATCTCGTTGTTTGAGGCATTACATGTTGAGTCATACCACTTGGTTGATTTCAAAGATGGATCCTGTAAAGTATATCTTTGAGAAACCAATATTAACAGGAAGAATCGCTCGGTGACACGAAAAAGAATCAAAGGTAGTGCCCTTGCAGATTATCTTGCCAGTCAACCCATAGAGAAGACCAAACCAATGAACCAGGAATTCCCAGATGAAGGTATCATGAGTCTATCCTTGGGAGGACCAACAAAAGAGGGTGTATGGATGTTAGTATTTGATGGGGCCTCCAATGCACTCGGACACGACATAGGAGTCGTGCTTGTATCTCCAGAAGGCAACTTCACTCCTATTACTGCCAGGTTATGCTTTGACTGCACCAACAATATAGCTGAATATGAGGCATGTGCCCTAGGTTTGCAGGCAGCATTAGAAAGAAAAGTTAAAGTTTTAGAAGTCTTTGGGGATTCAGCTTTAGTCATCCATCAGTTGAAAGAAGAATGGGAGACCCGTGACAACAAGCTAATACCTTACAAGCAGTATATCCATAAGATGGTTGAGCACTTCGACCAAATTGACTTCTACCACATCCCGAGAGAGGATAACAGACTAGCCGATGCCTTATCCACATTATCCTCAATGTTCCATATAAGTGGGAAGGATCAACCTCTCATCAGAATAGAAAGCAGAGATCAACTAATCCATTGTTGCGCAATAGAAGTAGAGCAAGATGGAAAGCCATGGTATCATGACATCAAGGTCTATATACAGAAAACTCAGAGACTGACAAAAGAACCTTGAGAAGACTGGCCATGGGTTTCTTTCTAGATGGCGATATTCTTTACAAAAGGAATCACGACATGGTACTCCTCATATGCCTAAAAGAGAAAGAAGCTGAGGTAATACTCAAAGATGTGCACGAAGGCTCGTTTGGGACCCATGCAAACGGACATGCTATGGCTAGAAAGATCTTAAGGGCATGTTACTTTTGGTTGACAATGGAGACAGATTGTTATGCTTATGTCAGGAAATGCCACAAATGTCAAATTTATGCAGACAACATCAATGCTCCACCAAACCCTCTAAATGTCCTTTCAGCACCCTAGCCCTTCTCCATGTGGGGAATGGATGTGATTGGACCAATAGAGCCAAAAGCTTCTAATGGGCATCGCTTCATCCTCGTAGCCATCGACTACTTCACAAAATGGGTTGAGGCATGTTCATATGCCAATGTGACTAGAACAGTGGTACTACGATTTATTAAAAAGGAGTTGGTGTGTAGATATGGGTTACCTAGCAAGATTATCACGGACAATGCCACCAACTTAAACAATAAGATGATGACTGAGATGTGTAGCGAGTTCAAAATCAAGCATCACACATCCTCACCTTATCGCCCCAAGATGAATGGAGCAGTAGAAGCAGCAAACAAGAATATTAAGAAGATTGTTCAAAAAATGGTAGTGACGTACAAGGATTGGCATGAAATGTTACCTTTTGCTCTACATGGATATCGCACCTCGGTACGTACATCAACTGGGGCAACACCATACTCGTTAGTATATGGGATGGAAGCAGTACTCCCTATTGAAGTAGAAATTCCATCACTCAGAATCATGGCAGAATCTGGATTGAAAGAATCAGAATGGATCCAAGCACGATACGACCATCTGAACATGATAGAAGAGAAAAGGTTAGCTGCTATATGTCATGGTCAGCTGTACCAGAAAAGACTCATGAAAGCTTATGCTAAGCAAGTTTAGCCACGCCACTTTCAAGAGGGGGTCTAGTGCTTAAGAAGATACTCCCAATCCAGAAGGATCATAGAGGAAAATGGACCCCAAATTATGAAGGACCCTTCATGGTGAAAAAAGCACTCTCTGGAGGAGCTTTGATATTGACTACTATGGACGGAAACGATTTACCTCTTTTCGTGAATTCAGATGCCGTAAAGAAATATTATGCTTGAGAGACCTTTCAAGAAAATAGAAAAGAAAAAAAGAAGAAATTTGTGCATTGATCATGCATTTTTGCGTACTTTCATGCGCTCTCTTAGGCGGATGATGTAAGTTAATCCCACATGGTGTGTACCCTCAGGTAGGTCGTGTTGATGACACAAGGCTTCTTTGTTATTCCAAACACCAATGAAGATATCCCTAGTCCCCCTTTTTGAGTCAAGACAATATGAAAGAAGTTTATTCAAAAAAAATACAACACCTTCGAAATACACCAATAAATCCGGGAAATGGTAGTTTTCCAACCAATCTTCAAAAGATCTAAAAGTGGATCAAGTGGATTATAAAGAGTCCGCTAAGAGTTTTAGTAAAACCTTAGGCAAAAGCTAGGGTAAATAAAAAATCTCAAACTATAATGGTTACAACACCTTTCATTTTCCAAAAAGGAATGGAAATCGTATCAGGGATTGAAATATAAGATAAGTTGGAAATAGGATTATGGAGAATATGGAGAAAGTAGGGGTGGGAAACACATCATTTGAGCCTTATATCCTTTTCTTTCTTGTAAAACCCTAACCAAACCATGTTACAAGCCCAAAAAGTCCTTGTTGAGACCCAAACTGTTTGAGATATGCACCAAGGGTACCAAATAACTGACTTCAAAACAAATTCAAAGTAATTTTTCTCAAAAAAAAATCTATGCATGACGTGATCAATACACAATTCTCTTAAATGAAATGAATAAATCCCGTTAGATCAAAAACCCGAAAGGGCGATCTAAGCAAAACTTAGGGAAAAAAGAAAAAGAAAAATGGAAGGTCTCTTAAGAACATAAGGCAATAAGTCAATATTGGGACAAACTTGTGGGAGACTAGAAATAAAAAGTTTAAGTCAATAATGGGGCAATTTTTTGGATGGACAATGATTGTATAAGTGGTAGCATAACATGTTCGTTTTTTAAAACCTATTCCCATCACTTCACTATAACACAAAAGACCAAACACGGTCATATTTCTTCAATCGTATATGAGTTAAAATATTTTATTTGCATGGTTTGTTTTCATTAAACTTGTACTATCTTAAGAATTTTAAGCATGTCGAGTTGAGTAATATTCGAAAAGAGAAAACACTTTACATATGAAAGACAAAGTTGATTGTCATCTTCCAGAATGAACAAGCAAAATCATTCTTTGCAAACAACAATCTACTACCAAATGTTAAGGATGCGACGGAGCAATACGGATGAATACCAATTACAACTCAATATGATATGGAAACAATTATAGAATTACCAAACATGAGCATCTCATAGCATGCATCAATAATAGTCATTCGCATTCATACAAAAATGAAACAAAAAAACATGTCATACACATTTTCCTCCCAAATTCTGGCAGTACACCGACCTGCGTCTTTGGGTTCACCCTTTTCATTCCAAGTTTCGGCAGTACACCGACCTGCGTTCTTGGTATTATTTCCTAGTGTCATCCAAGTTCCGGCAGCACAACGACATGCGTCTTTGGTTTCACTCTTTTCATCCCAAATTCCGGCAGTACATTGACCTGCATCTTTGGGTTCACCCTTTTCATTCCAAGTTCCGGCAGTACACCGACCTGCGTTCTTGGTCTTATTTCCTAGTGTCGTCCAAGTTCCGGCAACATACCGACTTGCATCTTTGGTTTGACTCTTTTCATCCCAAGTTCCGGCAGTACACCGACCTGCGTTCTTGGTCCCTAACCCAACGTCACCAAATTCTGGCAGTACACCAACCTGTGTCTTTGGTTTCACTACTTTCATTCCAAATTCTAGCAGTACACCGACCTGCGTCTTTGGTTGACATCCATAAAACTCAAACCATATTGAAGATAGTTCAACTCACAGAAGAAAGTTTGATATTTTCGAGCACTGAGATTTAGCAAGTTGGGCTTCTTCGAGCCTGAACAAAATTAGCATTCATTTCTTTACTAGTCATTTATCGTGGTATCCATCAAACTTTGGTTTGCTTGCTATCAGATAACCAACTAGTAAAGTGGGGCAGTTGTGAATACCCATTTTATCCAACTCACAAAAAGCCCAAACAGTATTTTAATTTTAAAAAAAAATATAATAATTTCTAAAAATAAATCAAGTAAAGAAATGAGTTTCCAAAAAAATAAATGTGTTTTTTTTCCTCAAAAGAAATTTAATCAAACTCAAAATACAAAAAAATCCAAGTGGAATTGGGCTTCTAGAAACCCATACAATTTTATCTAAAAATAAGAAAAAGAAATGGTTAATAAAAAAATTTATTATTATTTTTTGAAATTTAAATTTGAATTAAATAATAAATAATTAAACTATTGTTATTAATTTTAATAATTTATTTCGAATTTAATAAAATAAATAATCAATATGCCAAATATCCCCATTTGAATTTTAAATAAACTATAGAATATTAATATTTTTATTTTTATTTTTATTTTTTATTTTTCGAAAATATAATTTGAAATTAAAACTTATTCAAATATATTTTTATTATATTTTATTATTTATTCGGATATATAAAAATATATAAATACATAAATCAATTTAAAAGTAATATTTTAATAAAAAAAAAAGTAATTAAAATTTTACCAAGTCAAATCTGATTTAGTAATGGGTTTTGATATCCAAAAAAAAGGGGAGTGGATGGTTTGATAAAACAAATCAGTTTAGTTTTTTTTTAGGATTAGGTTAGGGTTAAGTTTAGTATAAATAGGTTAGTCTAGTTAGAGTAAAAGGGGTTGAAAAAAAAGAAAAAAAAGTTAACAAAAGGCCAAAAAAAAGAGAAAAGAAACCAAAGAAAGTAAGGAACTCATAGGAGAAGTGATCCGGTGCAGCCAACCTCACAGTAGGCACCGTGAGCTTTCCGTGTGGCCAATAGAGTTGCGCCTTGTGGCACACTGGTCAACGAATCCCCTTGACCACCAACGCTGGCCAATCGCAGCGTGACACATAAGCAGGTGCAAACTTCCTCGTGCAGAAGCGTCACACAGGATCTAGGACTCTCCAAGCCAGCATTTGTTCACGTGTGGCCATGTGTATCATAAACACCGTGCACCCACTGTGTAAACAGATCTGGTTGCGACACGTAGGATGCCCACCACCCTTCCATGCGCGAGACCGTAGCGTACATTCCAGACGCGGTGAACCTTCAGGAGTAGCTAGTAAGATTTAGCCACGTGGCGCTCCTGCATACAACAACTTTTAGAACCCACCCTTTAGGCGACACACGTGCTAGTATATTGTGCTCATCCGCACTAGACCAAAACTCAGGTATTTAATTTTGTTTTTTATATTCTAAAGGCAATTTTATTTCTTTTTAAAATGATAAAAGTTTATTTCACTAAGGATAATTTTTTTTGTTTTTACTGTGACAGTAGACTAAAATGGTAAAAAATAAATAAAATAAATTCATTAAATAAATATTATTTTAATTTATTTATTATGTTTAATACTATAAAGGGTAATAATATCTTAATAAAGCTAATAACTAATTAACCTTTTTATTTTTATTTCGTTTCTGCTATTTTATTTTTAAATGAAATGTATTTTCTATTTCTGTAAGTAAAAATAATAAAATTAATATTTTTTAAAAGAAAAACATAATATCTAAAATAAAAGAAATATCTTTAATAATAGATTATTGGCTTTAAAAATGAAATTTATAACACTATCAAATTTTATAAAAAAAATATATTTTTTTGGGATTAATCAAAGGGTGGAGGCAGGTTATGATAACATTTCTTGTCCTCATATCATACTTGAACGGTCGCGTTACGACGTTTCTTTTCATTCGATTAATTCTTAAATTAATAATAAAATAACTAAAAATTATATGAATTCTTAAATTAATAATAAAAAGCTCAAAAAAGATATTATAATTATTTTCAAACCGTTTTAAAATGGGATGCGGTGCGAACATCAGTTTCTGCTGCTTCACCATTTTTAAGGAGTTAATTATTTTTACTAACAAACCATTTTAAAATTAGAACTACATATGTCTTGATTTCCTAATATGTATAGGAATACGTATGAGCAAGTAATATTGTCAGACTTAAAAATAAAAATAAATAAATATTTTGTTGTACACAAATTTAAATTTAAATAATTCAAGGGTATTTAAATCATACAATTGGCAAGGGTACCGTTTAATTACGGGCGGACGAGGTGCTAATACCTTCCTTGATCCGTAATCGACTCCCGAACCTGGATATCACAATCCAAAAGCCCAATGTTTGTTGGGCTTTAAAGATTTTTCTACATTTTTAACCATAAAATATAGTGGCGACTATAAGAGGTCGCGTAACCGAAAACCAGGGCGCGACAATCATTACTAATGACTTTTGTTTATATAATAAATTACTCATATATTTGAGTTTAATCAATCTTTATCACCATAATATTATATATCGTATTAGAAGAACTATTTCATCCTATATAATTTATTCATTCATTATTCCGCTGATGCTGAAAATTATAAACTTATTAATCATCTTTCTTTGTCTTGTTACCTTCTCATTATATTTTTTTATGTTTCTATATTCCATATTACATACAACAATTATTCAAACAAACAAACAGTATTTCACTAGAACAATTCATTTTTCATTTATTTATACTAGTGTGTATAGGCACTTTGTGTCTGCAGATAAATATTGTATGATACTACATATTCAATTTTTGTATACTTCATCTTTTTGAATTAAAATGTATTTGTTGTGTTCAGTGTACTTTATATTATATTTTTTGTGTTTATGATAATGTTTAATTTAAGGTGAGATGTGTGGTTAATTAATTTATTAATGGTAGTTGCTTAGGATTATATAGTTTTTTGTAAAAATTAAATAATGTTAATGACAATATAGGAAATGAAAATTACTCCATGAGAGAAGTTATTTCAAGTTTTGGTTTTATATATACTAGCGTGTTGACATGCACTGTCATGCCTGTCAACCCGCTTTCTTATCATTTGCAATATATAGTTTGTATTTTATAAATTCAAATATAATTTTTTGCGCTAAATTTACGGTTGAATTTATTCAATTGGTCTAATATTCAATTTTTTAAATACACTTTTAAAATAAGAAGATAATAAGGATAAAATAAGAAAATAATATTATATGGTTTTTTGATAGAAATAAAAAGATATTGAAGGTAAAATAGGAAAACACAAATTACCCCATGATAGGTGGTTATTTTGTGTTTTCCCTTTATTAATAACTAGTGTGTACAGGCACTTCGTGTCTGTCGGTGAATATTGCATGATACTATATAGTCAATTTTTATATATTTCATTTTTTAGATTTAGAATATATTTGTTACGTTCGGTGTACTTTATATTATATTTTTGTGTTTATGATAATTTTTAATTTAAGGTGAGATATGTGGTTATTAATGTGTTGGTGGTGGTTGCTTAGGATTATGTGGGTTTTTTGTAAAAATTAAATAATGTCAAGGGCAAAACAGGAAGTTAAAATTACACAATGAGGGAAGTTATTTCAAGTTTTGGCTTTATATATAGTATAGATATAGATAGATATATGATAATTTTTACACCAATGATCATCATGTGTCTTTTTTTTTCTCATTAACAAATTATATTAGTAATAATATTTTTCTCATCGACAATTATACATTTAAATACATAAAATAAGATTTTGATGTGATCACTTAACGGGAGATTGGTGTAAAATGCTCAACCTAATCTGGGTAGAAAAAGTATTTAATTTGAAAGAGCAAAATTTAAGCAAATCCAAAATCTCTGAGAAAAAATCACAAGCTATATTTTTATCAAGGAAATGTAGTTGAAAATAAGTGTTTTATTTAGTATATGCATATTTTTAATTTTAGTGTTACCGAATTCGTTTTTTTATTTTTATTATAAAAGTAAAAAATTACGTACTATTAGTAGAAGTAATTCTTTCTTTGACAAAAACATGGCAAAAGCAAATGCAAATTATATTTAATTTTTCATTTCTTGGCACACTGGATCACAATGCCATGCTTCACTATCCCAAAATTTCTCACATGATTTAACAAAATAAAACCTAATTGCCTTGCCTTCTATTCAGTGTCGGAGTCCATGTTTCCCATTGCTTTTAACCCTCTTGGTCTCTGCATAAAAGTCTTCATTAGTGTTCTTCATTTACTTGTCAAAATAATGTAGCTAGCTATTATTCTATAAATATATGGTAAGAATAAGATAAAAGCCTTTTTTGGCTCCATTTAGTTTACCTTTTTGGTTATTTTCTTCTCCCTAACCTCATATCGTTCAAGAGTAAGATCGCATAACCATGCACCTGGACTTACAAGCTGCAACACAGTAGAAAATGAATAAAAAATTATTTGGAGACTTTAATTTAGACCATCAATCAAAATATGAAAAAGGACACTAAAAAAATGGGAGGATAAGGTATTATGGTTGTCAAGAAATTAACAACTCGAAAAATATAATAATATCACTTTATCATGAATATGCTCCTGAATACCAATAATGCAAGAGCTAATACCCATTTTTAACTTTTAAATTTCCGTGTATCAATTTATCCCTAAAAATGTAATATCTAAATTAGTTTAATTTAATTCATATTCCTGTTTTGAGTTTTCCAACTTTTTAGGAGACTAATTAATATATGCAAAAGAATTTAACGAACCAAAATGTATTTTTTTACTAGAAAAGCAGAAGTGGACTAAACACAACTCATCCCATTTGAAATTTGTCGGTTAGTATAATGCCTTATGATCAAAACCCACCAGCAACCTTACTTAAAACAGTATTAATCTGTTAGAACATAATTTTGTTCCACAACAACAGATGTGTATTCTAAGGGTTAGTTTGAAAGTTGGATTTTGAAGATTTGGGAGTCATTTCACAAATATATTTTATGACTCCCAAATCTCCTTTTTCCCCTCCAAAATCAAACTCCCAAACTAATCTTAAATAGACAAAATGGTAGAGGATGTCTATAATCATCCATCCGTCAGTCTTAAGTGATAGTGCATAACATGAACCGAAAGTTAGGTAAACTATTTTATTTATTTAAATATAATATTTGGGGTAGGATAACATCACAATTCAGAAAAATAGAAATTTGCTTTGGATTCTTCCAAATTTCATTGCCCGGTTTAGTGTACCACGAACCTTCAACGGAAAGCATCACATACCGCAAAAAAAATATTAAAAAATCTAACCACATATCGGGTTAGCGTTCGTCTGTAAATGTTTTTATTATCTTATTTTCTATAGTTGTTAGAGATTTTGCATAGTGAACCAAGCTGTCCTAAAACACTGTATCATTTCATATACTGCTGTTTATAATTGGTCAAAAAATAATTAGTTATTAAAATTTTAATTTAAATATATTTTTTACATTTTTTTACCGCTATCACAATCACGGGGACATGAGTGACACAAAGGATAGTAAATGTGTGCTCCCCTCCGGCATACCCATCTATTGCTGCCAACTCCTCTGGTTTTTCATGCTAGCTCCATAAAAAAATTTGATCAGTGTATCGTTTATTATTGATGTGAAAGTCATTATTAATTTTGAAATATAAATAACACATGCATGAATACATGAGTCATATCTTGATGGAATAAAAAACAACTCTTATTTAATATATCATTTCATACTTATTTTCCTCGTTTTATTTCTTAAAAGTATCACGGCATTAATTAGTATTCTCTTTGTATTTTTTTTATCTACACGTTTCCCGTGCTTATTTTTACCTACACGTTCCTTGAAATTCTTAATTGATATCCGGTGATAAAAATCTCGTAATTGTTTTAGCAATCATGTTTAAATCTTTTCTAATGCATCCATATACCTAAACAAAAAGCCTCATCATCATCAATCACACAAGAAGTTAAATAGCAACTAAAAGAATAAACTGAAGCAAAAATACTAATGTTAAAGCAAACAAAGGGAAAGGAGAGCTTACATTAACGGTGCGTTGTATGAATTTGGCTCTCTTCTTAGGTCTTTGCGGTAACTTAGACCCCTTGATGGCCATAAAATCTTCTTCCTTCTCCTTGTTCGTTAAGGCAATCACAAATTTCGGTGGCCACACCGGCGGAGCTGCACCGCCACTGCCCGACGGTGACCCACCTTTCTTGCTATCGTGCGCAGCATCAGATGAGGCTGCAGATTTGTCGTTAAGGTGGTTGTTGTTATGGGTCCCCCTCTTATCGTGCGCACCCCTGTCAGGTGAGGCAATTCCCCTCACAGTCCCGTTGCTTTGGTTTCCTCTCATCGCAGTACTTGAACTCTCCAAATTCCTAAATTACAAAGAAAAATAACACAGGCACAGTCGCATATATGACTATTGTCTTATATTTTAACCGTAAAAAACATGAAACACGACATGATAAATAGGGAAAAATAAATATGTGTTAGTTGTTGTTTTAACAGGTAAAAATGGATATATGTACATAAAAAGTAGTAACTAAAGGGGGTAGTATTTTACGAAATTAACCTTGAGGGTCGATCTAGATTGTAATGTAGGAGAAGGTGGAATATTGATGGGCTGGTGTGACTTTTGTATTGTGCTTTAAATGTTTTGGAAAAAGAGGGGCTGGTGTGACTTTAATGTATTTTATTTTACTTGTATGAAAAGGATTAGAGAATAAATATTTGAGAGAGTATGAGAATGTAATAACGGGACAGCTGGTTCCACTGGAGATTTGGAGCCGTTAGATCTAGAGGGCTTGTTTTGGATAAATTGGAGAGAAGATGAAGTTTACTATATATGTTAAAATGTTGGATGGGAAGGACCAGATCTACTACCACTTGGTTCCTCATCGACGGTCACAAAGGGATTTCTTAAAGACAATAGCTTTTGGTAAACACGTGGAAGGAGACCATCCTTTCCATGTTTCCAACAAAATAATAGTAGTAATTGTTACGATAATGAGGTGGTTCTGGTTCCTCGTTTTAGATCTAGATCTATCTGATGCTACTTTTCTAAGGGCAATAACACGGATCTTAAATTGCCAAGGATCATGATCATTAGAAACCATATCGTATTACTTGTATAATCTAATGATGTTTACATATTTATCACATAAATATCAATCAGACAGATAAAAGCATCAAACTTGATTTCTTACAAATATGATGGCTATGGAAAGCTCATAAACAGCAACTAATTATTCACCATAAAATACATACTAAGATTTGAAGGCGATAATGTCTCAAATTGCAGATAGAGTCCACACCGCAAGAAATAGGAAAATATCATATACTACTATATCATGAAGATCAATTAAAACCTATTTAGAATCATCAAGATTCCGGGTGCAATGGTAATTTCAGAAATGGATCTTGAAATAAAAAAGTAGCACACACATTTCCCCAAAATAAAATAATATCTTAGCTTCAATCACGACATGGGTACAAAATAAAAGTATTAGTGAGACAAAAATTCGAGAAATATAATACTGTGAGTTTTCCTACCTTATTCACAAATCTAGTGTTGATATCTGAAATAAATTTCGGGATGAAAAAAAGGCGTTTCTAACTCGCGCACATTTACCGTGAGCTCCTCCAATCACTCTTAATTTGGATAAGATGACCGCGAGGACCTGACCAATTGGAGAGTGGACAAAATATAAGCCTCATAGTTAGCCATGATATTTTTCAGCCCAAATGCTGCAATTATCTACTTAAAGTACAGGTTCATCATCGCCCAATTTTTTTAATATTCGCAATAACATTTGGAGCTTAGATTCTTAGACTATGACGTACGAGACTTACATCGTTGCCTTCATCACATATTGTTGTCCCCGCACCAAATTTCGTAAGTTCACCATTTTCAATCCACACAAATCTTATGGAAAACTTAATTCGAACAGATTTATCGGATACTTGAAAAAATTTGAAGCCAAGTGCTGATAATTGCAATAAAATCAAAATTATATTTATACATACAAAAAAATAATCAGACTTCAAAAAAATTCTTAAAAAGAAACAACTCTTACTCTTTTCTTTTCATCAAGGTTTCCCCTAGCTATTATTTCTTCAATTGTAACTTGGCCTTCTAAATAAATACCAATTTTATAAGGTAGGAAGAATAAAATCCTGAAAACTCAGAAAATAAAAGGATCTAAACTCAACAACTCACTCTTGTTTAATCATATTTGTTATTTTTTATATATAATCCTAGCCAATATATTACTCCAGAATGAAATTGGAAACTGGAGCTTATATTTTTTTATCGGCAAACTGGATCTTATAACCAAAATATAGAATGCTAGATATTAATCACTAATTCACTACACAACATTATATAACCCAGAATAAAGCTAGATTTAAAAATTAATCATGAAGCAATTACAACACTAAAAAATTATTATTTTGATATATTAGACATATTAAACATATGTCTATTATTCTCAATTTATAGATGGCAAAGGGGAAGAAGTCAAAAAGTGATACCTTAGAATTCGTTGAGTAGGTTGCTGTGGGGAAGTTTGGCGTTGACGGAGATTCCGATACCCGTTACTCTGATTATGATGATGATTGTTGTTATTGTTATTGTGAACGTGATTAATAACAGAAGGTTTAGGTGTAGGGTTATTTGAAGAATCCTTATTATCGGTTCTAGCAACCCGTCGGTCCACCCGAACCGTTGTCCTCTGAACCGGGTTTGAAGGGTTAGTAGGGTCCTTGACCTGTACCTTCATGCACCTTAGCCGCTTCCTGTTCCCCCACTGTAAAACCAAATCCTTCGTCGTATCGGAGCTAGCCCTTAATAACAATGAACCGGAATTTGAACCGGACCCATTGTTGATGTTTTTGTTGCCAATGTCATTGCTATGGCTGTTGTGAAATGACTCTTTATCCATCTCTCTCCGCTCCCTGTCATAATCGTTAATCATTAATAAGGTAAAGTTATCAGCTTTATTTACTGGAATAACAAATAACAAAAAAATGGATTCTTACAATAAAATAAAATTAGAGCTAGCTTTGGGTTACTAATTACATCTTCAATTTCGGAAATAAAACGAGACACTAGTTATTCCCGGTATTAATTTCAATTTATCATACAGAACCGAGAGATCAGATTATGAAACTCTTTTACCAACATAAGAACATAAGATAATATTCACTTTGCGCTTGTAAAAGAGCTTATAAGTTTTTTACCCTCTAGTTTGCCCAAAATATGAGATGGTATAGAAAACAAAGAATGATTATGAAGGGGAAAAAAAGCTTTGAAGGCTCGATTATTACCTCATCAATATCTTCCTTGGATATTTCGAGAATTGAGTGAGATTTATTGTACTAATTTTGCTCTTGAACCAAATCAAGAGTTAAATGAGACAAAACTTAGATTCACAGAATGTGGATGGAAGAGGGAGAAAATAAGAGGAAAAATAGAAGCATGAAAAAAACCTTTTTCTTTTTCTTTTTCAGAATCATAACTCATAATCAGAACATAGAAGGGAAAGGTGGAAATGAAACTGAGCAATGAAAATGTAAAAAAAAAACGAGAACATTCAAATCAAGTTGCTAGCAAGAGAAAAAGATCCAAAAGATGAGTACAAAAATGAAGAATCCTTGAAAATCAATGCATTACCGAAAACTTCCATGTTATTAGTAAATTCCTTCTGTTGAAATAGCAACTGAAGGAAAATGAGAGAATTTATCGATTTCATGAAATAGATGAAGAGAAGATGGATATAGGGAAATTAGAACTGTTGCAAGCAAAGACGAACATGAAAATCAGATTAACTGTTGCAGCTATATTGCAAGGGAAATCAACTTCCCAGTTCCAATTTTGATGAAGTGTATATATTACAGTTTTCAATTCTCACCTAAATTAATCAAACTCCTCAAAAAAAAACAAGGTGGTTCCAGTCCTAAAGCTTTGAAAAAATGGAAACTTGTTAAAGCAAACTCAGAATCGTGTTTCAGAGCTTCGATCTGAAATCAATGGCTACAAGAAACAGAGTTCGGAGTTCGAAAATCGACCAACTCTTCAATGTATCTGCAGTTTTAAAAAACAAACACACAGATGTTAAACACCAAAAAGAGAAAGGGGACAAAACTCATCTCTCTTATATTCAAAGCATAAAATTGAAATCATTCATCACCTTTGAATATCACACAATGAACGAAATGAGACTTTCAGAACAGAATTCACTACAAAATTCCCAATGAAATTCAGACAAATTTCATCAAACACGTATAAACCTGCAAAAAAACAAGTGAAGATTAGCGATTCTATTCTTATCCATATCCATTAAGATAACAAAAATATGATACAAAATTAGAAATCAATGCAAAAAAACTTCATTCAATGTTGAGAACTAGAAGATCCTCAACATTCACCTTTCACTAATCATAAATGTGTTCCAAAACTCTATAGTTTTATTCAAATAGAAAATGGTGGAAAACGATTCTCAAACAGGGAATAAGGTTAAACATAAGAGGGAGTTTCTTCTTATTGAGAGAACAAAATGCTGTTTTTTATTGTAGACCCTGTTTATATATCTTCTACCACACTCTTAAAATCTCTGACAGTTGATCAAATCGACGGCTCTAATCTATCATCGCTTCAACCATACATGGAAACCTGTGACGTCGTTTATTTGTGCCGTTAAGTTCATTGACGACGTTAGCCAGATTAATGAAATCTGCAGTCGTCAGTCAGATCTCAATTATTAATAACTATTTGTTTCTTTATTTGTTGGCTCTCATAGTCTCTAATACATACTCAACAGTGTAATACTAAAATATGAGACCTAATTATCTCCAAAAATTTTATTTAAAAATAATTTAAAATTTACACCATTAAATTGTTTGATGTTACATGTTAACACTCCTCTGATACAAACTCTTTCGTATTAGAGATGATTCACTTTCCTTTTTATTTTAGTCCATCCCGGTTATTGTGCCAGGAAATAATGAGTACACTTAAGCAAGTTAACTAAGTTCAGATAACCACATCTTGGTTAGTTATATATTAACATTAAAGTGATGTTGTAAGAATCGAACTGGATCTAGTGATCAGATCGGTCCAACCGCTGACTAGACTTGAAAACGACTTTAGTTTACAATCTTATTGAATGAGAGTTGAATCATTTTGAACCAGGGAAATTTCAACCCGGCCGTGTTAAACCCGGTTAAACCGGAATAACCTGGGAAGTAATGGTTCACTTAAAATTTTAAAAAACAAAACACCATTAAAATCTTTTGTTTTACTCCGATCCCAAAAAATAGAAAAATGTTATTCCAATATAATTATACTTAATTATGAATTATATAAAAAAATTCCATTTATATATAATTATATATTTATAGATAAAAATATTAATTATATAAGAAATCACCTAGTCCGACTAGACGGTTTAACCGATAAACATAATACGAAACCTCTTATGATTTGATGTCCGACTCGGTTATTGTGAATTTGTGACTCAATATACCTCATCATTTTATTATATTTTGTGTTGTTTAATTCATAAGTCATTGGCTTACTTATATACAAGAAGGTTCAACCCCTAGGGTTGCTTGTAAATGAAGCAACCTAACTAAAAGTGGTGAAAATCCCAACTAACAAACTAACCAACTTCCCTAACTAACTTACAATAAAGATCCTTCTAGAAGATACAAAGTGTGCCCATATAAAACACATGTGCCAATTAATAGCCAATGTATGTAAAATCTGATCGAGTATGTCGGTTGTTTTGTGAGTATGTCGGTTGTTTGTTGAGTTATTTGGATGGGATAACGATGGAAGAGCTTGTTTTGGAGTCGTTCTCAAACCACATGGAAATCAATATCAGTATGCTTAGTTCTCTCATGGAAAACAGAATTTGCCGCAATATATTTAGCTGAATCATTATCACAATATAAGAGGATAGGTTGAGTGAATTGTACCTGGAAATTTGTAAGCAAATAGGTGAGCCATTGAATTTCACACGAGATGGATGCCAAAGCTCTGTGTTCTGCTTCTGAGGAAGAACGAGCTATTATTGTATGTTTCTAGGATTTTCAAGAAACCAGAGAGTTGCCAAGGAACACGCATGAACCTGTGATGGATTTCCGTGAGTCCAGGCAAGCTGCCCAGTCTGAATCGCTGAAAGCTTTGAGTTGAAGATGTGATGTTGAAGAGTAGAAGAGCCCTTGTCCAGGACTGCCTTTGATGTATCTCAAGACACGAGTTAAAGCTTGTTGATGTGTGATGGTTGGTTGTGCCATGAACTGACTAAATTGTTGTACAACATAATTGATACCAAGTCTTGTGTTGGTTAGATATAGGAGTCTTCCTACCAATCTTCTGTATGCTGTTGGATCAAAGTGAGGAATTGAGGTGTCTTGATGCAATTTTGTGGTCTTTACAATAGGTGTAGGTGTTGGTCTTGATGCAAGGAAACCAATATCTACAAGTATATCAAGGGCATATTTTCTTTGGCATATAGTGATGCCTAGTGTGGATCTAGCAATTTCTAGGCTTGGGAAGTATTTGATTGGGTCTAGATCTTTAATTTTAAAATGAGTGACCAAGCAAAGTTTAACCAAATCAATTTCCTTTTGGCTGTTACTAGCTAAGACCAAATCATCAACATATATAAGCAAGGTAGTGAAGACAGAACCTAAGGCTTTAGTGAATAAAGAATGGTCATAGTGAGATTGTGTGTATCCAAGGGATAATAAGCATTTGGTTAACCTAGTGAACCATTGCCTTCCAGCATGCTTTAAGCCATATAGAGACTTGTGAAATTTACAAACCTTGTTTGGTGTGGTGCACATGATACTTTGAGGAATTGTCATATAAACTTCCTCAAATAAGTCACCATGTAAGAAGACATTGTTAACATCTAATTGATGTACAAGCCAATGTTGTGAGGCTGCTATAGCCAGCAAGATTGTTATTGTGGTAAGTTTAATAACTGGGGCAAAAGTGTCAAAGTAGTCAAGGCCCTCTGTTTGGTTATAACCTTTTGCAACTAATATTGCCTTATATCTCTCGATTGTGCCATCAGACTTATACTTAATTTTATAAACCCATTTAGATCCTATAGGTGTTTTATCAGGTGGTAGGTCAACGATGCTCTAAGTTCTATTAACCTCGAGGGCATTCAATTCATTATGTATAGCCTCTATCTAGCGTTGGTGTTTCACTGCCTGAAAATAATGTTTAGGTTCTATGTTGGTGTGGACAGATAAGATGTGGTTCGAAGAAATAGTGTAATAAGATAGAACAATGGATAAAGGGTGACAAACCTTGGTTTATTTGTCAGTTTTGGAATGGCTAGAAGAGAGAAGATTACAACGGAAATCTTGCAAGTATGTAGGGGCATGCCTATTCCTTTGAGATTTTCTAATAGGATTGCCAGTGTTCTCAGAATCAGTGGGAGTGCTAAGAGTTTGATCAATGTTATTGGGTTCTAGAGACAGATTGTTGTCTTGTTGAGTCATTGTTTCATTGATATTTGGATTTTGGTATAGAAAATTGAAATCATCATTCTCTATAGGTGTAGTTGAGCAGTCCTTAGTCTTTTTTGTGTTATAGGGAAAAATATGTTCATGGAAGATGACATGCCTAGAAATAAAGACTCCTTATTTCTCAAGTAAAAAAGAATGTATCCTTTAGTAGTGTCCTTAAATCCAAGAAACGTGCATTTTCTAGCCCTGGGGTCAATTTTAGTCATATGTTGTGTTAGAGTATTGGCAAAGTACAGAGAACCAAAGACTCTCAAGTCTTGTAGGTTGGGTAGCTTGCCATTAAGAAGTTTATAGGGCGACTTGTGTTGAAGGTTTGGAGTAGGAAGTTTGTTTATAAGATAGACTACATGTTTCTTGGATTTAAGGACACTACTAAGGGATACATTCTTTTTGACTTGAGGAGTAGGGAGATCTTTATTTCTAGGCATGTCATCTTCCATGAACATATTTTCCCCCATAACACAAAACAGACCAAGGACTGCTCAACTACACCTATAGAGAATGACGATTTCAATTTTCTATACCAAAATCCAAATATCAATGAAACAATGACTCAACAAGACAACAATCTGTCTCTAGAACCCAATAAAATTGATCAAACCCTTAGAACTCCCACTGATTCTAAGAACACGGGCAATCCTATTAGAATATCTTAAAGGAATAAGCATGCCCCTACATACCTGCAAGATTTCCATTGTTGTGTAGTCTCATTCCTGCTAGTGCTAGTTTTATCATTTGAGAAATTGAGTAGCGCTTTAGAATTTGTTGGATTGACATCATCAAATTGCCTTTCTTGTTGTTGCACCAGTGAGAAGGCCTTGTTTATTTGTGGTAGTGGCTCCATAAGGAGTATTTGTGCTCTTGTTGCACTCAATCCATCATTTAATCCCTTCAGAAAGCATATAACATGTTCCACTTCTCTTTGGTCTCTAACAGCTTTGGTTGCTCTGCAGTTGCATTTGACTTCACAAACACATATGGGTATCATCCTCAAGGACTCTAGCTCTTCCTAGAGTGTCTTCAATTCTATGTGGTAAGCTGATATGCTCATATCTCCCCGCTTGATTGAGTGCAATTCTTGCAATACATATGAAATCCTGAAATAATCTCCTTTTGAGAATCTTTCCTTTAAATATGCCCATAACTCTTGTGCACTTTCAATGTACATAGTGCTTTATGCAATCTTTGTTGAAAGAGATCTTGTGATCCATGATATGACCATAGTGTTGCATATATCCCACATTTCATATTCCAGTGATGATTGTGGTGGAGGTGTGATAGAGCCATCAACAAACTTCAGTTTGTTCTTAGTCTTTAGTGCCCTCCTCATGGATCTCATCCACGTGATAATTGGTTCCCTCTAGTGGTGGCGTCACCAATGCAGCCCCTGTGTTCTCTCTTGGATGGAGGAAATATGGGTTTTGTACCTCACTAGTGCTCAATGTTGTCAGCATGCTCCTTTCTTGCTCCATTGCTGATTAATTCTTGGCTTCCTTTCTTCCTTCGCCAAGATTCTTGGATAGGTCTTTCTTTGGGTGAGGTGAGTGAAGCTTATCTGCAACTTGGGTAAACAAAGCCTTTATAGAGAAGGCTCTGATACCATATTGTGAATTTGTGACTCAATATACCTCATCATTTTATTATATTTTGTGTTGTTTAATTCATAAGTCATTGGCTTACTTATATACAAGAAGGTTCAACCCCTAGGGTTGCTTGTAAATGAAACAACCTAACTAAAAGTAGTGAAACCATACAATACATACTAAGATTTGAAGGCAAGAGTGTCACAAATTGCAGATAGAGTCCACACCGCAAGAAATAGGAAAATATCATATACTACTATATCATGAAGATCAATTAAAACCTATTTAGAATCATCAAGATTCCGGGTGCAATGGTAATTTCAGAAATGGATCTTGAAATAAAAAAGTAGCACACACATTTCCCCAAAATAAAATAATATCTTAGCTTCAATCACGACATGGGTACAAAATAAAAGTATTAGTGAGACAAAAATTCGAGAAATATAATACTGTGAGTTTTCCTACCTTATTCACAAATCTAGTGTTGATATCTGAAATAAATTTCGGGATGAAAAAAAGGCGTTTCTAACTCGCGCACATTTACCGTGAGCTCCTCCAATCACTCTTAATTTGGATAAGATGACCGCGAGGACCTGACCAATTGGAGAGTGGACAAAATATAAGCCTCATAGTTAGCCATGATATTTTTCAGCCCAAATGCTGCAATTATCTACTTAAAGTACAGGTTCATCATCGCCCAATTTTTTTAATATTCGCAATAACATTTGGAGCTTAGATTCTTAGACTATGACGTACGAGACTTACATCGTTGCCTTCATCACATATTGTTGTCCCCGCACCAAATTTCGTAAGTTCACCATTTTCAATCCACACAAATCTTATGGAAAACTTAATTCGAACAGATTTATCGGATACTTGAAAAAATTTGAAGCCAAGTGCTGATAATTGCAATAAAATCAAAATTATATTTATACATACAAAAAAATAATCAGACTTCAAAAAAATTCTTAAAAAGAAACAACTCTTACTCTTTTCTTTTCATCAAGGTTTCCCCTAGCTATTATTTCTTCAATTGTAACTTGGCCTTCTAAATAAATACCAATTTTATAAGGTAGGAAGAATAAAATCCTGAAAACTCAGAAAATAAAAGGATCTAAACTCAACAACTCACTCTTGTTTAATCATATTTGTTATTTTTTATATATAATCCTAGCCAATATATTACTCCAGAATGAAATTGGAAACTGGAGCTTATATTTTTTTATCGGCAAACTGGATCTTATAACCAAAATATAGAATGCTAGATATTAATCACTAATTCACTACACAACATTATATAACCCAGAATAAAGCTAGATTTAAAAATTAATCATGAAGCAATTACAACACTAAAAAATTATTATTTTGATATATTAGACATATTAAACATATGTCTATTATTCTCAATTTATAGATGGCAAAGGGGAAGAAGTCAAAAAGTGATACCTTAGAATTCGTTGAGTAGGTTGCTGTGGGGAAGTTTGGCGTTGACGGAGATTCCGATACCCGTTACTCTGATTATGATGATGATTGTTGTTATTGTTATTGTGAACGTGATTAATAACAGAAGGTTTAGGTGTAGGGTTATTTGAAGAATCCTTATTATCGGTTCTAGCAACCCGTCGGTCCACCCGAACCGTTGTCCTCTGAACCGGGTTTGAAGGGTTAGTAGGGTCCTTGACCTGTACCTTCATGCACCTTAGCCGCTTCCTGTTCCCCCACTGTAAAACCAAATCCTTCGTCGTATCGGAGCTAGCCCTTAATAACAATGAACCGGAATTTGAACCGGACCCATTGTTGATGTTTTTGTTGCCAATGTCATTGCTATGGCTGTTGTGAAATGACTCTTTATCCATCTCTCTCCGCTCCCTGTCATAATCGTTAATCATTAATAAGGTAAAGTTATCAGCTTTATTTACTGGAATAACAAATAACAAAAAAATGGATTCTTACAATAAAATAAAATTAGAGCTAGCTTTGGGTTACTAATTACATCTTCAATTTCGGAAATAAAACGAGACACTAGTTATTCCCGGTATTAATTTCAATTTATCATACAGAACCGAGAGATCAGATTATGAAACTCTTTTACCAACATAAGAACATAAGATAATATTCACTTTGCGCTTGTAAAAGAGCTTATAAGTTTTTTACCCTCTAGTTTGCCCAAAATATGAGATGGTATAGAAAACAAAGAATGATTATGAAGGGGAAAAAAAGCTTTGAAGGCTCGATTATTACCTCATCAATATCTTCCTTGGATATTTCGAGAATTGAGTGAGATTTATTGTACTAATTTTGCTCTTGAACCAAATCAAGAGTTAAATGAGACAAAACTTAGATTCACAGAATGTGGATGGAAGAGGGAGAAAATAAGAGGAAAAATAGAAGCATGAAAAAAACCTTTTTCTTTTTCTTTTTCAGAATCATAACTCATAATCAGAACATAGAAGGGAAAGGTGGAAATGAAACTGAGCAATGAAAATGTAAAAAAAAAACGAGAACATTCAAATCAAGTTGCTAGCAAGAGAAAAAGATCCAAAAGATGAGTACAAAAATGAAGAATCCTTGAAAATCAATGCATTACCGAAAACTTCCATGTTATTAGTAAATTCCTTCTGTTGAAATAGCAACTGAAGGAAAATGAGAGAATTTATCGATTTCATGAAATAGATGAAGAGAAGATGGATATAGGGAAATTAGAACTGTTGCAAGCAAAGACGAACATGAAAATCAGATTAACTGTTGCAGCTATATTGCAAGGGAAATCAACTTCCCAGTTCCAATTTTGATGAAGTGTATATATTACAGTTTTCAATTCTCACCTAAATTAATCAAACTCCTCAAAAAAAAACAAGGTGGTTCCAGTCCTAAAGCTTTGAAAAAATGGAAACTTGTTAAAGCAAACTCAGAATCGTGTTTCAGAGCTTCGATCTGAAATCAATGGCTACAAGAAACAGAGTTCGGAGTTCGAAAATCGACCAACTCTTCAATGTATCTGCAGTTTTAAAAAACAAACACACAGATGTTAAACACCAAAAAGAGAAAGGGGACAAAACTCATCTCTCTTATATTCAAAGCATAAAATTGAAATCATTCATCACCTTTGAATATCACACAATGAACGAAATGAGACTTTCAGAACAGAATTCACTACAAAATTCCCAATGAAATTCAGACAAATTTCATCAAACACGTATAAACCTGCAAAAAAACAAGTGAAGATTAGCGATTCTATTCTTATCCATATCCATTAAGATAACAAAAATATGATACAAAATTAGAAATCAATGCAAAAAAACTTCATTCAATGTTGAGAACTAGAAGATCCTCAACATTCACCTTTCACTAATCATAAATGTGTTCCAAAACTCTATAGTTTTATTCAAATAGAAAATGGTGGAAAACGATTCTCAAACAGGGAATAAGGTTAAACATAAGAGGGAGTTTCTTCTTATTGAGAGAACAAAATGCTGTTTTTTATTGTAGACCCTGTTTATATATCTTCTACCACACTCTTAAAATCTCTGACAGTTGATCAAATCGACGGCTCTAATCTATCATCGCTTCAACCATACATGGAAACCTGTGACGTCGTTTATTTGTGCCGTTAAGTTCATTGACGACGTTAGCCAGATTAATGAAATCTGCAGTCGTCAGTCAGATCTCAATTATTAATAACTATTTGTTTCTTTATTTGTTGGCTCTCATAGTCTCTAATACATACTCAACAGTGTAATACTAAAATATGAGACCTAATTATCTCCAAAAATTTTATTTAAAAATAATTTAAAATTTACACCATTAAATTGTTTGATGTTACATGTTAACACTCCTCTGATACAAACTCTTTCGTATTAGAGATGATTCACTTTCCTTTTTATTTTAGTCCATCCCGGTTATTGTGCCAGGAAATAATGAGTACACTTAAGCAAGTTAACTAAGTTCAGATAACCACATCTTGGTTAGTTATATATTAACATTAAAGTGATGTTGTAAGAATCGAACTGGATCTAGTGATCAGATCGGTCCAACCGCTGACTAGACTTGAAAACGACTTTAGTTTACAATCTTATTGAATGAGAGTTGAATCATTTTGAACCAGGGAAATTTCAACCCGGCCGTGTTAAACCCGGTTAAACCGGAATAACCTGGGAAGTAATGGTTCACTTAAAATTTTAAAAAACAAAACACCATTAAAATCTTTTGTTTTACTCCGATCCCAAAAAATAGAAAAATGTTATTCCAATATAATTATACTTAATTATGAATTATATAAAAAAATTCCATTTATATATAATTATATATTTATAGATAAAAATATTAATTATATAAGAAATCACCTAGTCCGACTAGACGGTTTAACCGATAAACATAATACGAAACCTCTTATGATTTGATGTCCGACTCGGTTATTGTGAATTTGTGACTCAATATACCTCATCATTTTATTATATTTTGTGTTGTTTAATTCATAAGTCATTGGCTTACTTATATACAAGAAGGTTCAACCCCTAGGGTTGCTTGTAAATGAAGCAACCTAACTAAAAGTGGTGAAAATCCCAACTAACAAACTAACCAACTTCCCTAACTAACTTACAATAAAGATCCTTCTAGAAGATACAAAGTGTGCCCATATAAAACACATGTGCCAATTAATAGCCAATGTATGTAAAATCTGATCGAGTATGTCGGTTGTTTTGTGAGTATGTCGGTTGTTTGTTGAGTTATTTGGATGGGATAACGATGGAAGAGCTTGTTTTGGAGTCGTTCTCAAACCACATGGAAATCAATATCAGTATGCTTAGTTCTCTCATGGAAAACAGAATTTGCCGCAATATATTTAGCTGAATCATTATCACAATATAAGAGGATAGGTTGAGTGAATTGTACCTGGAAATTTGTAAGCAAATAGGTGAGCCATTGAATTTCACACGAGATGGATGCCAAAGCTCTGTGTTCTGCTTCTGAGGAAGAACGAGCTATTATTGTATGTTTCTAGGATTTTCAAGAAACCAGAGAGTTGCCAAGGAACACGCATGAACCTGTGATGGATTTCCGTGAGTCCAGGCAAGCTGCCCAGTCTGAATCGCTGAAAGCTTTGAGTTGAAGATGTGATGTTGAAGAGTAGAAGAGCCCTTGTCCAGGACTGCCTTTGATGTATCTCAAGACACGAGTTAAAGCTTGTTGATGTGTGATGGTTGGTTGTGCCATGAACTGACTAAATTGTTGTACAACATAATTGATACCAAGTCTTGTGTTGGTTAGATATAGGAGTCTTCCTACCAATCTTCTGTATGCTGTTGGATCAAAGTGAGGAATTGAGGTGTCTTGATGCAATTTTGTGGTCTTTACAATAGGTGTAGGTGTTGGTCTTGATGCAAGGAAACCAATATCTACAAGTATATCAAGGGCATATTTTCTTTGGCATATAGTGATGCCTAGTGTGGATCTAGCAATTTCTAGGCTTGGGAAGTATTTGATTGGGTCTAGATCTTTAATTTTAAAATGAGTGACCAAGCAAAGTTTAACCAAATCAATTTCCTTTTGGCTGTTACTAGCTAAGACCAAATCATCAACATATATAAGCAAGGTAGTGAAGACAGAACCTAAGGCTTTAGTGAATAAAGAATGGTCATAGTGAGATTGTGTGTATCCAAGGGATAATAAGCATTTGGTTAACCTAGTGAACCATTGCCTTCCAGCATGCTTTAAGCCATATAGAGACTTGTGAAATTTACAAACCTTGTTTGGTGTGGTGCACATGATACTTTGAGGAATTGTCATATAAACTTCCTCAAATAAGTCACCATGTAAGAAGACATTGTTAACATCTAATTGATGTACAAGCCAATGTTGTGAGGCTGCTATAGCCAGCAAGATTGTTATTGTGGTAAGTTTAATAACTGGGGCAAAAGTGTCAAAGTAGTCAAGGCCCTCTGTTTGGTTATAACCTTTTGCAACTAATATTGCCTTATATCTCTCGATTGTGCCATCAGACTTATACTTAATTTTATAAACCCATTTAGATCCTATAGGTGTTTTATCAGGTGGTAGGTCAACGATGCTCTAAGTTCTATTAACCTCGAGGGCATTCAATTCATTATGTATAGCCTCTATCTAGCGTTGGTGTTTCACTGCCTGAAAATAATGTTTAGGTTCTATGTTGGTGTGGACAGATAAGATGTGGTTCGAAGAAATAGTGTAATAAGATAGAACAATGGATAAAGGGTGACAAACCTTGGTTTATTTGTCAGTTTTGGAATGGCTAGAAGAGAGAAGATTACAACGGAAATCTTGCAAGTATGTAGGGGCATGCCTATTCCTTTGAGATTTTCTAATAGGATTGCCAGTGTTCTCAGAATCAGTGGGAGTGCTAAGAGTTTGATCAATGTTATTGGGTTCTAGAGACAGATTGTTGTCTTGTTGAGTCATTGTTTCATTGATATTTGGATTTTGGTATAGAAAATTGAAATCATCATTCTCTATAGGTGTAGTTGAGCAGTCCTTAGTCTTTTTTGTGTTATAGGGAAAAATATGTTCATGGAAGATGACATGCCTAGAAATAAAGACTCCTTATTTCTCAAGTAAAAAAGAATGTATCCTTTAGTAGTGTCCTTAAATCCAAGAAACGTGCATTTTCTAGCCCTGGGGTCAATTTTAGTCATATGTTGTGTTAGAGTATTGGCAAAGTACAGAGAACCAAAGACTCTCAAGTCTTGTAGGTTGGGTAGCTTGCCATTAAGAAGTTTATAGGGCGACTTGTGTTGAAGGTTTGGAGTAGGAAGTTTGTTTATAAGATAGACTACATGTTTCTTGGATTTAAGGACACTACTAAGGGATACATTCTTTTTGACTTGAGGAGTAGGGAGATCTTTATTTCTAGGCATGTCATCTTCCATGAACATATTTTCCCCCATAACACAAAACAGACCAAGGACTGCTCAACTACACCTATAGAGAATGACGATTTCAATTTTCTATACCAAAATCCAAATATCAATGAAACAATGACTCAACAAGACAACAATCTGTCTCTAGAACCCAATAAAATTGATCAAACCCTTAGAACTCCCACTGATTCTAAGAACACGGGCAATCCTATTAGAATATCTTAAAGGAATAAGCATGCCCCTACATACCTGCAAGATTTCCATTGTTGTGTAGTCTCATTCCTGCTAGTGCTAGTTTTATCATTTGAGAAATTGAGTAGCGCTTTAGAATTTGTTGGATTGACATCATCAAATTGCCTTTCTTGTTGTTGCACCAGTGAGAAGGCCTTGTTTATTTGTGGTAGTGGCTCCATAAGGAGTATTTGTGCTCTTGTTGCACTCAATCCATCATTTAATCCCTTCAGAAAGCATATAACATGTTCCACTTCTCTTTGGTCTCTAACAGCTTTGGTTGCTCTGCAGTTGCATTTGACTTCACAAACACATATGGGTATCATCCTCAAGGACTCTAGCTCTTCCTAGAGTGTCTTCAATTCTATGTGGTAAGCTGATATGCTCATATCTCCCCGCTTGATTGAGTGCAATTCTTGCAATACATATGAAATCCTGAAATAATCTCCTTTTGAGAATCTTTCCTTTAAATATGCCCATAACTCTTGTGCACTTTCAATGTACATAGTGCTTTATGCAATCTTTGTTGAAAGAGATCTTGTGATCCATGATATGACCATAGTGTTGCATATATCCCACATTTCATATTCCAGTGATGATTGTGGTGGAGGTGTGATAGAGCCATCAACAAACTTCAGTTTGTTCTTAGTCTTTAGTGCCCTCCTCATGGATCTCATCCACGTGATAATTGGTTCCCTCTAGTGGTGGCGTCACCAATGCAGCCCCTGTGTTCTCTCTTGGATGGAGGAAATATGGGTTTTGTACCTCACTAGTGCTCAATGTTGTCAGCATGCTCCTTTCTTGCTCCATTGCTGATTAATTCTTGGCTTCCTTTCTTCCTTCGCCAAGATTCTTGGATAGGTCTTTCTTTGGGTGAGGTGAGTGAAGCTTATCTGCAACTTGGGTAAACAAAGCCTTTATAGAGAAGGCTCTGATACCATATTGTGAATTTGTGACTCAATATACCTCATCATTTTATTATATTTTGTGTTGTTTAATTCATAAGTCATTGGCTTACTTATATACAAGAAGGTTCAACCCCTAGGGTTGCTTGTAAATGAAACAACCTAACTAAAAGTAGTGAAAATCCCAACTAACAAACTACCAAACTTTCCTAATTAACTTACAATGAAGACCCTTCTAGAAGATACAAAGTGTGCCCATATAAAACATATGTGTCAATTAATAGCCTATGTGTGTAAAATTTGGCTGAGGATGCTTCATGGCCTGTGAAGGAATTTGGTGCGCCAAGGTTGGCCAGAGTCACGAGCCTGGCCGTATGATGTTGATGTGCCCAACTGGGCCTCTGGTGCGCCAAGCGTGGTATTTGGTGCGCCAACTTATTTAGTCTTGATGCATCATGTTGAGCAGCTTGATGCCTTGTGGTGCATAGTATTTTGACCGTGTTGGTTGGGCCAATGACTTGTGCTGGATCATGAGATAAACCTTGGGTGTTTTTTCTGGACCATGTGATGCATTATCATGTTGCTTGGTTGGCAAGTCATCATGCTCACGTTGTTTGGTTGGCAAGTCACCATGCTCATGTTGCTCCAATATCGGTTTCACAATATTACATTAAAGTATAAAATAAGTAATGGTGAAATCAATTATCATATTAGTTCTTGAAAGTGTATTATGTGAATCAAATTAATTCATTATCTACGAACAAAGCATTGGTCTAGTTGTATAATGCTCCATAAGATCCTAAGATGATAAAAAGACCAATAGTTCGATTCTTGGGAATGACACTTGTGATGGATAATCACACATCCTGAAGTGAATTAATTCCTTACTCATAAGGTGAAAAAATATCATTTATAGTACCAAAAAATTCATCGTCAATTACAGTTAACAAGCACAGGTTAAGTGACAATTAGGCAAGACCACGTGACACTGTGCGTCAAGTGGGCTACCATGTCTAGTCTTCACATTGTGTTAGATGTTGTTGACACATAGTGACATGTGGCACCATATCAAGATGATGCATGGTACTAGTGAGTTTTAGAAGATTGGCACCTGAAATGTTCGCGTCGTTCATTTGCCCTAAGTTCTGGGTTCAAATCCTAGAAGTAACATTTAAATTTTTGGACTGAAACCATATATCTTTAATACTTTTAGCTACTAAAGTTATTGATGACCTGGTTTTCAAGAACCATGTGTATAAAATCCATTAACTATGATTCATTTTGACATAGTGCCACATGCTACCACGTGTCAGATGACATGTGATACAACAAGAATATGACACATGACAACCTACTTGCCATACGTCAACATGAGTATGTATATGTCATAAGGACATGCCTAATTGAAACTTAATATCTCACGTCAACATTGTTCACATTGTTAGTTGAATGATGAAAGGCTAGAGTGATTGATAGATGACACTTCAAAAACTATAAATGTAATTTTCAATATGAGGATTGAAATGAAGACTATTAGGAGTCTAAAGTGCATATTTTCTCACTCTTTTTTGGTACAATCAATTTTTTCATTAAGACAATTCTGTAAGATATCACGTGATTCATGAAATTTTTTCTTGCACTCAAAAGAATAATAATGTCAATACATTTTAAGCTCATTCAAAGTAAAGAATGGAAGAATGTAGATAGCCAAAACTAAGGGAGAAGTTGTGACAACCTTCACTTAACACAAATTTGATCTTCAAGGTTTTAAATATGGATATGTGAAATATATCTTGATCGCAATTGTAGTCACATTAGTCATATTTTCTTGCAATTATTAATAATATTGTGATTTCGGAAGTTCTAAAAATCACGATCACAACCATTATTTAAAATATTATCAATATGATCATGACCTAATAAAATTCGTGACTGAACTACATGAACCCAAATGTTAACCTAATATATAAATTAGAACATTATACATAGCTAAATCATAGCATTAAAGAAGTACTGAATTAAAAATGAAATACATTTGCAATATATATATTTTAAAATAAATAATATCAATAATATATTAAAAAACCACGATGGTTTAAGTCAAGAATTCTTATTAATTCTAATGAAATGTATATTAAAATAACTAGAACATTGGAACAAGTTAGGAAGACCCAAACTATATTATGCATGGAGTTCTCATCCTTATATTCTTATGCAATTAAACTTCACAAAAAGTATTAAAAAATAATTTATGATTTTTATGATTTTTCTTTTTAGTTGAATATAGATTTCTAATTGGATTAAGATACAAAGTGTGACATCTGATCTCATTCATTCTACAAAGAACATAAATCATTTGTATCAAAATAACATTATCTTTCTATCTCAAATCAATCAATTATTGTCATGTGTAATAATGTTAAATTTTAAAATTAACTTTATTTTATGTAATACATATTTATTAAATTCTTATTGGTCGGATACTGGGGAATAATATAGAATATCTAAATTCTTCTCCAAACCCTATCTTCCAATTGCTTAGGGAATAAAATTACGCAAATATCACTGTCAAGCACTTGCAATGCCAATTGTTGGCATATATGCGTGATCTTGTGCCATGTAATACTGCACAATTCCAAAGCTATTTGGTCCCTTTATCCTTTCTAATGCTGTAAATAACAGCACCCTTAATTGCTTTTCTTACAAATACATATTTTATATACAAGCCCATAAATGCATTACAGTCATAATTGCAACTTCTATTTGCAAGATTACAATGTAGATACTAATGAAAATCCGAATGTCCTGGTAGTGTCCCAGTTGCATTTACAAAGAAGGGATAAGAAGTCACTACCAATGCATATAGGCATATAGCATGTATATACAATTATAATACATAATTTAAGGACTTTATAAACAAACTAATTTTAGATGAGCCTTATCCCAATATACATTACTCTTTACTATTGCAGATTTTAGGAGTTATGCACTGAAACCTTTGTGAAGGGAACTCCAGCTAGGACTGCCAGGAATACTGATGCATGCTTGTGATGAAGCCAGAGCCATTTTCTCATTCTGTATTCCCAAGTTGCAGATGTTTGCAAAGGACCTCATATGTTTCATGCCATACTGAGACAGGGGTCCACAATGGGTCTCATAAGTCCTTACCTGCATTAAAAATCAAAAAAGTTATTAAGATGCAAACACCATTGTGTCTGTAAACTAAGTGAACAAAGATGTTTCACTTTAATTCCATGTTCAAGTTCAACAATGTTGTTAATATGTGAACTACATAGTTAGACTGTATTTAGTTGAGAGTAGTTTTTTTCTAAAATAATAACTTTTGGAAGTGTATTTTGTTGAGACAATTAGGATGCATCAGAATGCACAATATTATCTTTGAGCCGAGGCTTAAGTGTAAAATCATTGCTTCTACTTCTGTTTACATCATTTTTCCGAGAGAGAAAAAGAAATTATATTTACTATACGTCAGCATCAAAGGAGAAGGCAAGTTATTACCATGGTTTTCAGGCAGATCCAGTCATCAACAAGTGGTTGCCCAGCAGGTCTAACATTGTTGAGCACTTCTTCACCCTTTTCAATGCCAAATAAGAGTTTTCCAATAAGTTTCACGGCGTTGTCTACATTCGTCCTGTGAGACATTGCTTCCAGAATTTGTTTCTGAGCTGCGATTTTCCTAGGAGAACCCTCGGGCGCTCTGCGGAACTGGCAAAGGACAACGATTAAAATATAGTCTCATTATTATTTGAACAACTGATTTAGACAACTTTTTACGATAGCTTCATAGTTTTTAAGAGTCAATACTAATTAAATATAAATGATGGATGATATATTGACGATATAAAAAAGTTAAACTGTCATGCCCGACATTTTTTTCTCAATTAAGATACCTTCTCCCAGAAATGGATGAGATCGGCATCTCGTTGGTTGACTACTTTTGAAGGTGGCCTCACACAGTTTTCATCCACATAAGTAAGATTATCATTAGCAGGATTTGTACCCAAATATAGATAGAGAAAATCCTTGCTAAGTTGTACATCACCATATTGCATCACATGAGAGCCATAGTATGCATTTCCACTGATAGTTCTCTCCTTAACCTGCAACCAGAGGAGTAAAAGATAGGCATATGTTACAGCTCAAATACATGTTCAACCTCGAAAAATTAGAATAAGAATTCTATGAAAACAGACTAAAATGTCTGATATGTAATTAAGCAATCAAGGTACTGAACTTCAATCTTCAGTTTATATAAGGTGATCATGTGAAATAGTTACATCAAGGTAGAAACAGGATCTTACCGATTTATATTGTTGGTGCAAAGTTTCCATTCGCAAATTGTGTATATCACTGGTCATATGAAAAATTAAATTAGTCCACACCAGAACTTACAACATATATAAGAAAATGAGATTTCTTCTTATCTAATAATTATAAAAAAAGGTTTGTTAGGCTGATAATAAGGAGTTAAAAATGATAAAAAGACTTGCGAAAAATAAGCCCACTATTTTAAGTATTAAACTAGTTGGATACTCGTACATTCGACGGGTAGTTATGCAATGCATCAAATCATTCATACTTATGATCTATTTATACATTATATGCATGTACCTGTCTTCCATCCAAGCAATACTGTAGAGGTCACCCAAGCAGGTTGAATATTCTGGAGGAGGACTAGGATACTCCCCAGGGCAATATGTACCCCAACTACTTTCTTCTGCATTTGAAGCTGTTGTTGCATAGATATTCAACCCTTCAGGAAGAATACCTTCAAAGATACTCCCAGATTCACATGCTTCCAGATAAAATACCTGCACAACCATCATAAAATCCAAACAAATGCTTAATAGTCCAAACAAGGATTCATACAATGATAAGAAATTGATAATTACAAGTGACTTACAAGGCTTTCATATGTTCCAGAAGCATGCTTCTTCTTCAAGACTTCATTCAACTCATCTGCGTATATGTAAGGACCAACAGGAGTACCTGAAACCCACTCCCATGTTAAAAAAGGGCAAGTTAGAAAAATGGAAAAGTGCACATAATCAAGCAATAAGCACACAATCAATTAAACAGCTACGAAAAACACACTTCTGTCAGTAAAAAAATTTAGAGACAAATGTTTGTATTTTAGTATTTGTAGTGGGTGAGACTCGAACTCTCGATCTCTTTATCACTCAAATCCACACATTGGTCAGTAATAACCACAAAACAAGTCCTATACCATCATTACCATGCTAAAATGCATATAAAGAACTAATCCAATCCATGATTTTTTATTAGAAATATGGTGTTAAAGAATTCAGAGCTACTAACCAAGGATTCCTGGACCACCATGATCAGTATAGTATATAAATATATGGTCATTGGGTCCACTATTCACAACCTTCCCACTGCCACCAGTGAGAGCTGATTTATTTCCAAGTAAAGCAGCATAGAAGTTATGAGCAGTAACATCTGAACCAGTGTAATCCTAACATGTAAAAAAAACAGTCCATTATTAGAAACTTACCTTTGAAACTAACATCTAACACTACAAAACTTGAAATTATTTGAAAATTGAAATAGCAATAGGATATGGAATGCTGAAAAGTGAAAACTAACAAGATAATTTACCTTTGGAACTCCTGCATAAACATCATCTCCATCAGGTTTGTTAATGATTACACCAGGCCTTGGGTTCTCTTCATTGAAAGCAATGTCATCAAACATAAAAACCACAATATTTTCTTCTTTAAGTCCACCTTTCCTTAGTATTTGATAGGCGTGACAAACATCTGCCTAATGAAACAAAACAAGGCTCTAAATTAAAATTGAACTACATATATATTAGATGAACTTGTTATGTAACAACGTGGGGTCTAGTAGTATAAGGTTTTACTAGATTCTCAGGATAACTAAAATGTCAAGGATTCAATTTATGGGAGCAACAATTGTTGGAAGCGACAACTACACACCTCGAAAGAGATTAGTATTACTTATCCAAAGGATAATAGATACTTTTTTGGTAATACAAAAAAAAACTTATCATGTGTTCATAATAAGTTATGATCTAAACCTCCCAAAAAGAACTATAACACAAGATAAATTCAGCTATTACATTAAAGAGTAATACAACATAAATTTAACAATTAATTGTGAACAAAGAATAAGGTAGCATTTGGTGTGTAAGCAAAATAGGATGAATAAGATGTTTTATTTTGATATTTTTACTTCCATTCTTTTATGTGGAACCAAAATGTTGTGCTTAACTGATTTTCTATATATAAAAATTGGGTAAGTGTACAAGTTTATCTTCTATTATGACACATCACACATTTACCAAAAACTACCTTATTTCTTATGAAGTTGAATTATTTAAATACTGATATGCTAACCATATTACTAATAATACATGCACTAATGCACCATTGATCCAATAAGACACGTTCCATCCATCATGTTTTGATACACAGACCACAGATAAAAGAGTACTTTGACATTAGAAAAAGAAAGAATCTACTTTTTTATATATCTTGAGAAGAAAGTTTTTATACTATGTAACAAATCATATATCAAGTTATCAACACATGTATGCTTTTTTAAAGTTATCATTACATGGTTCATTAATTCATAATAATTTGACAACTGACAATACATGATTGCTTGATAATATAGAAACTTATATTAGTCATAATTAAATTCAACATGAAACACTTAATATAAACTTATAGTTTAAATCATAGAAGATTACAACATGTATATGTATAGATTGATAGATATATAAGATAAGATAATGAACCAAAAAAAGATACATAAGGTAAGTTATGAATTGTACCTGATGCCTGTAATTCCAGTAGCCATTGGAACCAGCAAATAAAATAGCCCACCTAGTCCCCTGAATATTATCATCGTGCAAGAACTTTGAGGCTTCGAAGGAGGGCAATCGGAGAACATCTCCGGCAAGGTCACGGCTACCGGAGGCAAAGGCTAGGAGGGTGGAAATGATAAAGAAGAGAATGAGAAATGAAAAAGAATCCATGACTAAGAATGAATAGTGAAGAGTAAGATACTAATACTATGATAAAAAGGAATCAATGGGCAAGAGGATTAAATAAGAGTTGGGAGGTAGTAGCGTAAGGGCATTGAATTGGATACTTAGCTATTATATGGTTAGATACATTTTTCTGTAGGGCCTAAGTTGGCATTTTCACATGACATAGATGGTGATAGGTGACCTTCACCAATTCAGCCTAGTTGAATATACTTGTACATAATCTTAAATCAACGAGATATTGATCTAATAGTGTAAAGTTTTGCTAAATTTAAAAAAAATTAAAAAATCAAAGATTCAAGAATTTGTTGTCTGAAAAGTGATACAAATTAAAAAGACAATCACATATACAGAAAAAGATTAGTTCACTTAACCAATGGAGTAAAAATATAAAGATCCTTAATCGATATATTCTTATTTTCAACCGTTGAGTAATTATTAGCCAGCAATCATGCATGCATCATGATACATGACCAGATATGAGATAAAAAAGATAAATATGATTAAACTAATTACTAATTCAGTATAATATTAACCCAACATATCATAATATATTTTGACGTGAGTTGTGTAAAACATGATTATCTATATAACATAAAAATATATTTATCATATCATATTTACTTAATGGAATATCCTAATAAATATGGCATGTGTTTGATATTTAACAATATATAAAATAAGAACTATAATAATTGAGCGCAATAATACATGAATTCAGTGTTAGTTGAAAAGTCTAAAAAAATATTCACCGTAGTTTTGAATGATTGTTAAAGCCTCTTGAAATAATTTTTATAGAAAAAAATTTATATATAAAAATGAAATTTTTGTCCCACAAAATACTGTAAAATTATAAAAGTGTATAATTGTCAGTTTATGTATATGTTAGAAAATAATTTATTATTAAAAGATTGTAAAATCTATCCATTGTTAATGTAAATATTTATACATAACCATTACATTATCCATAATTTATTTGAAATACACTTTTCAAATAGTCAATAATAATTAAATATTAATAGTAGATAATATAATGACAGTATATAAAACTTACATATTATCAACATACATTTTTTCTCTTTTTAAAATGTTCCCTTAAATACATTTTTTTAACGATATTTTTGGATGTGGTCCCCAAATTTCTTGGAGGTGGCTTTCCAATTTATTATTATTGGCAGTGCTGGCGGTGGAAGCTAACTAAATAATGTAGTACTTGTCATTGTGTTCTGCCACCTTATTGGAGGCCCAATAGATATTTTCTTTACACTCCAATGGAATCTTGTGCATCATTTAGTCGTTTACTTAGTTGGTGTGGTTTTGAATTTGAGTATAATTGAGTTATGGACAAATGTAGGATGTGGGTGATGTCATTGTTTAATTATAATTTTGTTTTATTGATTAATTACAATTAGGATTAATTATAATTACAATTATCATGATTAATAAGAATAAGAGGAGTAAATAAAATTGTGCAAATTATGGAAATTAAACTCATTAGTGGAGAAGATAATTTGACAATAGACGTAGTAGAGTAAATTACATTGACACCCCCAGAGTTTGAGTGAAATTACACAAATCACTCCTCACTTTTCTACACCTACACAAACCTCTCCTAGTTTTTTAACTTTCATTACATTGACCACCTCTGCATAAGAAATAAGTGTAATCTTTTAAACAAAAAATGTGATAAATGCAATTAAGTTAAACACAACATGATATATTGTGGAAACACGTCCAAATAAGAGTCAATATTTCTTTATTATTTTTAGTCGTTACACTATATTATATGAGCGATTTAAACAATATTTCGTTAGAATTGTTGATGCATTTTGTAACAAAAAAATAATAAAGATACATTGATTTGTATATTATTTAGACTTGTCTACACAATATATCATGTTTTGTTTAACTTAATTGCATTTATCACATTTTTTGTTTAAAAGATTACACTTATTTCTTATGCAGGGATGATCAGTGTAATGAAAGTATAAAAACTAATGGGAGGTTTGTGTAGGTGTAGAAAAGTGAGGGGTGATTTGTGTAATTTCACTCAAACTCAGAGGTGTAGTATAATTTACTCTTAGAAGTATTATAAGGTGCCAAAAATGTATTGTGGAAAGCTCTATAGAAGATATGAGATTAGATTGGATAATCAAGCAATCAATGATATGTATAATGAGTCAAAATCGTGTGATAATACAATATATCATAAGATTTTTATATCACTATCAACAATTCTGAATGACATAGAATAATCTTTACTGGTCGAGTCACGATCATGTCACTTTCTTTAAGACGTTTTGTGATACTACTAAAATTATGCAAGCATACTATCAATCACGCTGTCCATATGATAAAACAACACAATTCTCTGTTATACGATGTCTTACTGCACTATAAGAATCGCTCTCGAATACACCCACAATATGGTTACCAAATCCCAATTTTGAATTATCACAATATGGCTACTCGTTCTAATTCTTTTCCCATAATATTGACTATCAGTGTTAGTTCTCGAAATTCTCACTTTGGCTGCATGTGTCAATTCTCAAGTGTCATGGAAAGAAATGTGGAGAAGGTTGCCGAAAATGTGTCGCCAAAATATAAGGGGGGAGAAAGAGAAGTTGAGATGTAAACGCCTTCAATTTGGTCCGAATTATAATGAGGAGAGAATGCATCTATTTATAGCCTGAGGCCTCCAACGACTCTCTCATCTGATGATGCAAAAATCAAACAGTTATATAATCCAACGGTGCAAAATATTACCACCCAACGACTTTATCATAACGGTCGAGATCTCCTCCTCCAACGGCTCTATCATCACCCAATTGTGTTACACGTGTGTGTTGACTTGGTCAACGCACGATCCAAGCCCAAGTAACCCAAAATAAAATAAAATAAATAAATGTTTATTTAAAAAGAATGTTGGGCACAAGCCCGAGCTGACCAACTAGACGGCGGCAGAGGAGGGTGGTGTGCGCGCGTGTGTGTGGAGGGGTTTTGTTTGTGTGGGTCTTCACACACTCACAAAACCCATTTTACTCTTTGGGGCACAACCCAATGTTGCACTTAAGGCTTATAAAACCTTTCAACTTCCCTCTTTCAAATAATGTGAGACTAGTGAGTTTTTTCATTTCACAAACTCAAAAGTCACCATAAATGGTCACATTAATGTGCATTAAAAACCACTTCAAAATATTATTATTTTAATAAATTTTAATACTACAAGACTGGACCAATTGTCAATATTGAGTCTAGTCCATGTCTATTTATAGTAGTCTTGGATGTGCTTACTACACATAACTAAAAATGAACGTCACAATGCATATTTTGTTGATGATATTGTCATAGTTGGAGAATCGGTAGATAAATTAAATGAGATACTAGAAATGTGGATACAAACTTTAGAACAAATGTTTGTATATGTCAAAGTAAGATGAAATATATGAAATTGAAGATTAGCGAGAGACACACAAACCCAATTATGAATATAAATATTGAAGATCATATTATATCATAAGTCACTAAATTTAAGTATATTGAGCCAATCATACAACACAATGTAAAAATTGGAAGGGACATAAACCATAAGATTCAAGCGATGTGGGTGAAATAATAGGGCACATAATCACTTGGGTTTAAAAGAAACCACACAACTATAAACTCATAATGTTACACACAACTCATTATTGAATTATAGAATAAGAAGAGAATAAATTTAACGTGGTAGAGATAATAATGTTGGGTTGGATGAGTGAGCATAATATACCAGATATGATTAGGAATGAATGCTTAAAGAGAAAGTTGGAGCACTTTTTCTATTGTAAAAAAAATAGTATAATCGTGTTTTAGGTGATTTGATCATTTGTAGATGAGACCATTAAAAACTACAATAAGTAGAACATGTCAAATTAAGGTTAATCCAATTTACAAAGGAGTAAGAGTCCAATAAAATTGATAGTTAACATGATTATGAAAAATTCACAGGTGAATGTTTTACTTATAATAAAACACTATCACATTATTTTCATCTATGTATCCTACATGATTTAATGTAATTAAGATTTGAATGTTGATGGGGACAGGCTAAATAAATAATAGAGTGCGGGTCTTTGTGGTCCAACATCTTATTGCGGCTCAATAGATCTTTTCTTGAAGCTCCAATGGAATCTTGTGCATCATTTGATGGTTGCGTGGTTTGAATTTAAGTAATTGTGTTACTGACAATGACAAATGTAGGCTATGAGGTGTGATGTCATTGATTAATTATATTTATTTTTATTGTATTGATTATTTTTTATTTTATTGACTAATTATAATTAGGATTAATTATAGTTTGTTTATCATGATTAAATATTATTTTTTAATTTTAATTTTATTTTATTAGAATTATTTTCAATAAAGCTTATACACTTAGGAATAAGCTACAAGCATGAACCACGTCACACATCTCATATTTTTCATATTTACAAACACAAACTAAGGTTCTGTGATTTCTTCTGCATGAAGAGACAAACCACAGTGATATCATCTACCTTAGAAGTAGGGTATTTCTTTTTCCATGCAGCAGTGGCTCCTTCCACTACTGCCCTTGCTGCTGCATCTTCAGTAGCTGCTGTCCACACAATTGATGCAACCTCATTGTTACTTAGTACATCCCACACCTATAAGCCAACAAAACAGAGAAAAAAAAAGCAATAAAAATTCTGTTGCCAATATTTGCACAATAACATAATGCATTTCCCGTTTCTTTTGAATCTTAATATACAAAAATAAGGTAGCATTTGACTTGTGGGTATTATATAATTCAAATGGAGAGGCCTTATCCAGGATTTGAACCGTAATAAACAACAACTCGACCGTTGCTTCAATCTCACTATCAAATGTTATATTAGCTGAAAAGATTCTATGAAAATAACACGTACCCCATCAGTTGCAAGAAGAATAAATTGGTCAGTTGGTGTTAGAGTGTGATATGAAATATCTGGTATGGCAATGACACCATGGTCTTTGAGCAAGAAATCTCCAAAAGCTCGAGACATGGCAAGGCCTGGTGCTTTCTCATTGGGCAACCATACACGCTGAATATTTGGTTCTTCCTCTAGTGCATATACGCAACCGTTGCAACTTCTTATTCGTTCTGCTTCGCCTGCATTACAAATTACAGCTTCAAATAATTGTTTCTTGCTCAAAGTTCAAGTAATAATACTTATATAAGCATATTACTTTTGTCTATCATTTTTATACTTGATTAAGTAAAAATATACACTTAAACATTATATATCAGGTGGAAGAATAGAAATTTGTTGTTTCAAATCATGTCCTATATATTATCCAATGCTAATAGAAATATGTTATATCAATTAGAAATTTAAATTTTTATCATCATTGATGTTTTTGCTTCATTATCATTAGCAGTACGAGACAACGTATAATACAGGATTTAGGACAATAGAAGTTATATGTGGAAAAATATGTAATGTTCATATATTTGTGCATGTTAACTAACAATCTTGTATAAATATGGTGGAATAAGTTGATGATCAAAATTTTATGTTCCATATTAAGACACACACAAAAATATATTTGTAACAAATTGAGCAATCTACTTTGTGTTTTTAGACATCAGGAACAAGACAAGTGATATATGTGGTTCTGAACTGAATTTGGTAATAAGAGTCTTTCTTACAAGGTAATCCTGGCTTCAAATCTGTGGTTAATTGAATGGCTATAAGTTCTTCATCATGGATCCTCCCCAAAACTGCTCTTGAGTCACCAAGATTAGCTATAACAAGATCTTCACCCTATTTATTGGTATGTCTATAATGTTATTATGTTTCAAACTTTCAATATATAACAATGATGAAAATTAGTGAAGAAATCAAGCAGTTCATAGGTTCAGCCAAAAAACAGGTTTAGATTTTACCTGTCTTATGACAACTACAGCAGTAGTTCCACTGCAAGAGAAGTCTAGATTCTCTTGTAGCTTCACCTCTTTGTCCATCACCTTGAATGCACTAAAAATGGCTTGTTTCCATTTTTGAAATTTTAAGGTTGAGTCACTTTCTGGCGTGTCTACATGGCTTGAAGTATTGTCATCAGATACATCACTGTTTTCTGTTGTATCAATCTTTGCAATGGCATTATTTTGGCTTAGTATGAGTGATGCTAAATGCTTGTTCACCATTTTGCTCACTATGTGTCCATTCCTTCCATGGCCATCAAAAACTCCACAAAATGATCCATCTTCCATCCCATAACTCTTATGAAGCATGGAGAACAAGGGGAGAGAGTTTCAATAATTTGGTAGTAAAGTTTTTTGGACATTGATATTTAGTACTTCTTGTTATAAATAGCAAAGGTGTTGTTTCAAAGTATGTGCTGAATTTTGTATGCTCCATAAATCTTAATCATTGCATGAGTATAATTATTTGGAGTAAGTATCATCTCCATTAATGGAGACAAGTACCACAAAAAACAAAGGAAATAATAACATGGTAAAACATTTTTATCCTTTTATGTACACTATAATAACACTTTTGTTATTGAAAATACATATAAAATCATATATTTGCCTCTCCATTAATGAAAAAGATCATTGTTCAATTATTTGAGCATTAACATTCCACAACTTTGGTAGACATGTGAATAAATCTAGTTCATTTTCTTATTACCCTCTACTTAAAGAAGAATGAGAAGTAAATTATACTGATAAGAGTTTTAGTAAAATTATACAAATCACATCTTATTTTTTTAAACTTACACAAACCTCTAGTTTTTTTTACTTTCATTATATTAATCATCACTGCACGTGAAATGAGTATAATCTTTTAAACAAAAAAATGTGATAAAATGAGCCAATACTTCTTTATTATTCTTGGTTCGTTAAGATATAGTATAAGAATGATTTAAACAATATCTTTTTGGAATTGTTGATGCGTAACAAAAAATAATAAATATACATTGATTTGTACATTATTTGGGCTTGTCTCCACAGTATATCATGTTTTGTTTAACTTAATTACATTTATCACATTTTTTGTTTAAAAGATTACATTTTTTGTCAGTGTAATGAAAATGAAAATATAAAAATTAGGGAGTTTGTGTAACTGTAGAAAAGTGAGAATGGTTTGTGTAATTTCACTAAAACTTATGGGGTGTCAGTGTAATTTACTCTTAATTTAATTACGAGTAAATACCTATTTTAGTCGCTCATGTTTTTTTAATTTGACCAACATTTAAAAGTTTTAAGTATCATATTGAGATTTTCAATTTTAAGAGACCAAAACTGATAAAATCTAAAAAAAGTATAAAAGACTAAAATAAATATTTAATCGGTTTGATAAACAAACAAACCTTGTGAAGAGAGGCAGCATCTTGGTTGAGTCCTTTGGCACCTTGTCTAGAGTAAACAGAGAAAAGTTTCTGATTCACATTTGGAACCTTGTTTCCTTCAAATATTATCACATTCTCATCATGAACTTCTTCAGAGGGCCCATGAATCTCTGAAGATGCAATGGATATGCAGATACCCATTCCACTTGAAAGTTTTTTCTTCCTTTTCTGAAATCTCTCTCTTTTTTAAACAATGAAATAAATCTAGTCCTTAATATATACACCAAATGTTTTGCAATAATAATCCATATCAAAGTGCACATGTTTCCCGTGGACTAAAAGCTTAATGCTTATAACTTTAATCCAATAATTGATTTTTTAATGGGTAGATTTTTTCAACAGGCTGTCCCAATACTTGCCTTAAGGGACACTTAGGATGTATTCTTCTAACATAATCCTCAAAGTGGTACGACTTTCTATTATAAAACTGTAGTGTGAAATTGTATATTACATTACTAACATATACTATTCATTTATGTCACTAGCTAGCACTATATATACAATATACATGTATGATTACGTAATATTGAATTGGAGCCAGGTGAAAATGGACTATTAACAATCAAACAAGAAAAGTGAACAACGGAATATTAAGTAATGCATCAACTTTAATTATTGCTGATCCTAACATCATTGCTTTTGAAAGAAACAAAAAGATCATGTAATTATTATAAATATATATACTTCTATGTTAATATATATAGCCAAAACATACTTAGAATTGAGTTTTCCAACTTTGCCATTAAAATTTACTTTATTTCGAAATTAAAATGCATATATAATTTTGGTCATAATATCCATGTTCAACAAACGGCCATTGGAGTAATTATTACCTCCCAACTTTGCCCTTGACGTTCCTTCAATCTAGAGTCACTAAAAAGGGTAAAATGATAAACCTCTCTTCCAATAACCTAGAGTCAGATATGATTTGTGACTGTGAATAAGTTTCATTGTTCCATATTAGTTAAAGCATAATGGGTATGATATGAGTTACTATTGGGACCAAGCGAACAATCAAATAATAAAGAGTACAGAAACAAGAGAATAACATAAGAGATTTGGTAACGAGGTTCGGCCAATTGTGCCTACGTCTCCGGGAGAGTTGAGCGGCTACCACTATATATATATTAGAGAATTAGGATTAGTGTTTCACTATTCTTCTCCTTGTTACACTAGGTTTATATAACATAAATATATAGCTCTCTACCCCAACCCATTTACATCAGCCCAAGTCCATAACTTGTATTGCTGTTATTTAGAGATATGAGTCATTGCACAACAATCTCCACCTTGGCGAATATCATCAATCTCCAGTATATGCGCATAAGCTACCAACTCTCTGATCTTGAGTTGGAGGCGCTCATAGTCCAACATCAGTGAATGTTTAGCAAGCTCACGCAATGCCTGAAATGTGAACCTTCTGCAATAGTATATCAGCTGTATTTTCTGAAATGTGAACCTTCTGCAATAGTATATGCGCATAAGCTACCAACTCTCTGATCTTGTGAAATCTCACGCTAGCATGATACACCTGATTCTTTGCTAAGAAGATAGCACTCTGACTGTCACAATGCAGCGAAACTCCACCTTGCTCAATGCCTAACTCATTTACTAGCCCCATAAGCCACAAGGCTTCCTTAGAAGCTTCACCAGCTGCCATGTACTCTGCTTCAGTTGTGGACATAGCAACAACAGACTGAACTGATGATCTCCACATAATTGGTCTACCTGCAAGGGTGAAGACAAACCCCGTTGTGGACCTTCTATCATCCAAGTCTCCTGCATAGTCCGAATCAACATAACCAATAACTGAAGGCTTACTTTGTTGGCTGCCAAACATGATACAAAGACTTGTAGTCCCCTTCAAATATCTAAAAATTCCTTTGATCGCTTCCTGTGCTTCCCAATGTTGCTTCCCTGGTTTCGACATGTACTTGCATACTTGACTAACTGCTTGTGCCAAGTCCGGTCTAGTACAAACCATAGCATACATCAAGCAACCCACTGCACTGGCATATGGAACCTTTGACATGTATTTCTTCTCTTCATCTGTCTTTGGACACTGATCTAGGGAAAGCTTGAAGTGATTTGCCAATGGAGTGCTCACTACTTTAGCATTGCTCATATCAAATCTCTCTAAGATCTTTTCAACATAGCTTTGCTGGGAGAGCCATAGTTTTCTATCTCCCATATCCATGTGAATCTCCATCCCAAAGTGAATCTCCATCCCAAGAATCTTCCTAGCAGCCCCTAAATCTTTCATGTCAAACTCCTTACCTAGCATGACTTTCAGCTCATTGATATCACTCAAATGATTAGCAGCAATCAACATATCATCAACATAAAGTAACAGAAAAATAAACGAACCATCGTCAAGGCTTCTCACATAAACACAGCAATCATACTCACAACGCTTATAACCAAGCTTCAACATATAAGTGTCAAACCGCTTGTACCACTGTCTGGGAGACTGCTTCAACCCATATAGAGACTTCTTCAACTTGCAAACCAAGTGACTCTGTCCAGCTGCACTGAACCCCTCTGGTTGTGTCATGTAAATTTTCTCCTCTAATTCACCATGGAGAAAGGCAGTCTTCACATCCATCTGTTCTAAGTGCATATCCCGGCTGGCTACCAAGGCAAGCACTGCCCTGATAGAAGTGTGTCTCACCACTGGGGAGAAAATCTCATTGTAGTCGATCCCATTTTGTTGTGAATACCCTTTTGCTACAAGACGAGCCTTGAACTTTTACCCTTCTTTTTCTGATATTGTTAGCTTCCTCTTGTACACTCACTTGCACCCAATTGCACGCTTGTCTAGGGGCAATGGAACAAGCTCCCAAGTTTGGTTCTTCTGTAAAGACTCCATCTCCTCCATCATGGCACCCATCCATTGTTCTTTCTCCTAACTCTTTATAGCCTCTTGAAAGCTACATGGATCTCCCGAACTGATATGGAAAGCAACTGAAGCCATATCATCAAAGTCATATCTCTCTGGAGGTTTGATAGGACGTCTATCCCTGTCTCTAGCAAGTAGGTACTCCTGCGCACCTGAACTCTCCGTCTGAGAATCATCATATTCTTGACTTGAACTAGTGCATGGTTCCTTACCTTCATTCACCTAAACCATTTCATTTCTCATTGGAATCATATTTGATCCCAAAGTCTGTCCATTTGGCATAGACACCTCTGTCAAAATTGATTGTTTCATCATGAAATCCTCATCAAACACTGCATCTCTGCTCAACACCACCTTTCTGGAAATTGGATCCCAAAACTTGAACTTTTTCACACATTTGGTATATCCAATGAAGATACACCTCTTTGACTTAGGATCAAGTTTAGATCGTTCATCATTGGGTCCATGTACATAAGCAGGACAACCAAATATGTGTAATATATTATAATTGACTGAGTTACATGTCCATACTTCTTCTACAACTTTACCATCCAATGAAGCCTGTGGTGATCTATTTATGTCATTTAACCTAATGTGGGATCCTTGTGTCGAAAGTCTTCCTGGCAAGAGGTCAAGGCGGTGTGTTCCGTTGATGAAAGGATAAGTCAACGACGGTGCAAGTAGATAGAGAGCTGAGCTCTATTGTATCCAATACTCGGATGAGAATTCACATTTGAGGAGGAGATGTTGGGTATTCCAAGTGTGAATGAAGAAGTCCCACATTGGGCAAGTATGGATGAGTTAAAGAGCATATAAGTGGATGGACCCATAGACCTAATGCCTTAAGGTTTTGGGTCAAGATGTGGTGTCAAGCCCACTTGTATACTTATTTCACTTAGCTCATGGAGGAATGTTGTAACCCATGGATGAAGATCTCCCAATAAGTGGTATCAGAGTTGATGGTTCGACGGCTCAACGAATATTGAAGCGACAAGTGGTCGGTAGATCCATGAGGGATCCTTGTGTCGAAAGTCTTCCTGACGAGAGGTTAAGGCGACGTGTTCCGTTGATGAAAGGATAAGCCAACGGTGGTGCAAGTATATTGAGAGCTGAGCTCTAGTGTATCCAATACTCGGATGGGAATTCACACTTGAGGGGGAGATGTTGGGTATTCCAAGTGTGAATGAAGAAGTCCCACATTAGGCAAATATGGATGAGTTCAAAATCATATAAGTGGATGGACCCATAAACCTAATGTCTTAAGGTTTTGGGTCAAGATGTGGTGTCAAGCCCACTTATATGCTTATTTCACTTAGCTCATAGAGGAATGTTGTAACCCATGGATGAAGATCTCCCGACAGTCACAATGAGGAAAACTTTCATTGTTGGTTGTTGTGTCTATGAAAATGTTTTATTTTTTCATGGGGTTTTTTGTAATATGATGTTATCCTGTATTTTTTTTCATGGGTTTTGAGAAGTAATTTTGAATCTAAATCTTTTAATTTGAAAGATTGGAGCATGAAAATGCTGATTTTTTTGTTTTGCAATGTAATATGTTCATTATTGATCAGTTTTTGTAATATGATGATCTACTCACTTTTTGTTAATTGGGGAGATAGTTGATCAAGGTATCACATGCATAAGTTTGAAAACTGATTATTCTCTATCTGAAGTATGATTTGGTATAAACTTCTATGAATTTAACTATGGTTTCTGTCTTTCTAATGGTTGGGAATCTTTCCTAATTGATGTGGAATCAAGACCAACGAATCTTGGTAGATGAACCATTGAATAATTCAATGATGACAACTCCAAGGTCTTGGAATTATTCCTTGAGTCTTGAGAATTATGAACCATTGAATTATGAAGTTGGAGTAGCACTTTTCAAAGTGTCTTGAAAAGTATGACAACAATTAATCACCCACTATGTCTTTATGATGGAGTCTTCCTCCCCTTCACTATATATATAGGGGACTTGTGAGGAAGAGATACAACACGCAAGTGAGAAAAATAACATATAGGGGACTTGTGAAAAGTATCACAACAATTAATCATCCACTATGTTATTCTTCTACTTTTCTCTATTTTATTTATCTATTTGCCGCTTCTGTAAGTGCCCATTTTTCATCACACGGAGGAGGGAAATTGGTTCTGAATTTTCCAACAATGGTATCAGAGGTCCCAGGTTCATTTTGGGAGCTTAGCTTGTATAGTCCAAGATGGAAGGAGTCGTTAATATCTCATTTGATGGAGATATGTTGAAGTTGACAGCTGACAACTATTCCTATTGGAAGCCAATGATGGAGGATCATTTATACTACAAGGATATGCATGAGCCTATTTCTTGCAAAGACAAGCCAGAAGATAATGGTGACAGAGATTGCAAGGTTTCGAATCGAAAAGTTGTTGCAATAATTCGGAAGTATATTGATAGAAGTTTATTTGAGCATGTGTCCATATACACAAATGCTTATGAGTTGTGGTCAAAACTTGAATCTATGATTCAAAATAAAAATCCTAGAGACAAAACATCTCTCTTGTCAGAAGGCTGGTGAAACTCGACTACAAAGATGGTCAGAGCATGATAGAGCACTTGAATTCATTCAAGGGTCTTATCAATCAATTGACAAAAAATAGATATGAAGATAGATGATGAGTTGTAAGCACTTCTGCTACTGAGTTCGTTGCCTGATGGGAAGGTCTCAATGGACACTGTTTCAGACAGTCCATTGAATGAAGAATCTAGAAGGAAAGAAGGGAGTACATCCTTCCACTATGAAGCAAATATTATGGAGAGACGTGGAAGAAGTGAAACTCATGTGAGGAATGAATCTCGTGGAAGAAGCAAAAGCAAATTCAGAGGTCGCCTTCAATCTCACATGAGGTCAATAACATGCTATTATTGTAGTAAAGAATGACATAAAATATCTGAATGCATGTCCTTAAAGAGAGACCAGAAAGTTGGAAATGTCTATGAAGATTTAGTTGATCCAAGGAAAAATGGTCATAAGTCTATCACAGTTGTCGCCGCAGATGATGATGTTCTCCTCATTGGAGAAGACAATTACCTAAATGTTGCAAATGGTGATTATGTTTGGATCGTTGACTCCGGTACTTCTTTCCATGTAAGTCCACATGAAAGTTTCTTCTCAAACTACAAGAACAGTAATTATGGTACTGTGAAAATGGGAAACCATGTTACTAGCAAAATTGCAGGAATTGGTGATATTCTGCTGCTAACAGACACAGGAGGAAAGCTTATACTGAAGGAGGTGAGACATGTCCCAGATATGTGTCTCAACCTTATCTCAACGGGTAAGTTGGATGATGCTAGTTTTGTAAGCCACTTTGGTGCTAGAAAGTGGAAACTAGCAAAAGGCAACCTCATTATTTCTATAGGCTTAAAGGAAGGATCTTTGTACATTATGCAATGAGGAATTTGTTCTAGAGAAGTAAATGTTGCTACCGACTCCAAAGATCTTTGGTATAGGCGATTGGGGCACATGAGTGCGAAGGCACTTTAGATTCTCACCAAAGACCACCTTCCAAATATAAAAGATCAAATTTTAGATTCATGTACTAATTGTCTTTATGGTAAACAACATAAAGCCAATTTTCAGAGAACAGACAATCCCTCACAGAGAGATGAAGTACTCAAATTGGTGCATTTAGATGTTCATGCACCATCTGAAAGATCTCTTGGACGAACCTGCTACTTTACCACAATCATAGACGATCACTCGAGAAGAGTACGGGTGTACTTGTTGAAAAGCAAAGATCAAGTACTATCAGCATTCAAAGAGTTTCATGCACTAGTAGAACGTGAGACTAGGAAGAAGTTGAAATGTCTAAAAGCAGACAATCGTGGAGAGTATCGTGGTCCATTTGAAGCCTATTGCAACGCTTTTGGTATCAGATTGGAGAAGACACCACCAAAGACTCCTCAGTTGAATGGAGTAGCTAAGAGGATGAACCATACAGTTGAAGAGAAGATCAGATGCGTGTTGCAAGATACCAATCTCCCCAAGTCTTTCTCGGGTGAAGCGGTAAAGACTGCAGTGGATCTCATAAATCGAACACCTTCAAGACCCCTGAACGAAGAAATTCCAGAAGAAGTATGGTACAAAAAAAAGGCATCCTTCAACCATCTAAGAGTATTTGGATGTAGAGCCTTCATTCACATTCCAAAAGATGAGAGAAAGAAGTTGGATGTTAAGACTAAGTTGTGCATTTACTTTGGGTCTCCAAAATATGAATTTGGATACAGACTATGGGATCCGATAAACAAGAAAATTGTGAGAAGCAGAGATGTTGTGTTCTTTGAGGATCAGACGATCAAAGATGTTCAGAAGAAAAGTCAGTGCAAGTCCAAACATCAAATAGATCCAAAATAGATAGACCAACAGGCAGATCCTGCTCACACAG